>NC_085021.1:19344907-19382634 GCF_963692335.1 Osmerus eperlanus
GCGAGTATGCAAGAGCGTGAGCGTTTGTGTGTCTGTGTGCGTGTGAGCACGTGTGCATGCAAGTGTACAGTACGTGTGTGTCTCCGTGTGTGCGATGGGGGAGGGGATTTGTCACGTTAAACTAGCCAGCTATCACATGGAACCTTTCCCAGTTGACCTCCGGCTGACTCCACGGCAGAGAAGAAGAACAGGCCACCTCAGAGCAACACGACACACTCAACACAACACACACGACGACATCACACACACACATCAAACACCTTCTGGAGTTTATCTAACAGAGAAAGGACAGAGAGAGAGGGATAGAGACAGAGAGAGGGATAGAGACAGAGAGAGGGATAGAGGTAAAAGAGACGGGTAAGGCAAGAGGTGTGTGTGTGTGTGTGGCTGAGGGATCGGATGTAAATCGGATTTGGGAAATGGAGACATCTTGCATCTGTTTAGAGAAAGGCCCATGATCTCTGATTGCATGTCAGTGTGTGTGTGTAAATATTTTTCTCTCTCCTTCTTTCCGTCCTTCCTTCCTTTCTTCCTTTCTTCCTTTCTTCTTCCTTCCTTCCTTTCTTCCTTCCTTCTCCCCCTCTCTCTCTCTCTCTCTCTCTCTCTCTCTCTCTCTCTCTCTCTCTCTCTCTATCTCTCTCTCTCTCTCTCTCTCTCTCTCTCTCTCTCTCTCTCTCTCTCTCTCTCTCTCTCTGTCACTCTCTCTCTACCTCCACAGCAGTAGAGTTGTTCCTCTTCCTCTCCATCTTCATCCCTCCATCCCTCTCCTGTCCTAAGGAGTGCATGTGCGACAACCGCTCCAAGGTGGTTGACTGTCGGGGGCGGGGTTTATACGACATCCCGCGGCGTCTGCACCCGGACACTCTGGAACTCTATCTCCAGGACAACCGTATCCGGGGCCTGGGTTCCATGGCGTTGAGGGAAACGCCCCTCCTTCGTGTTCTGGACCTATCCAACAACTCCATCACGACCGTGTCGCCTTCGGCACTGCTGGGGCTGAGGGCTTTGCAGCGCTTCAGTCTGCCAATAACACGCTGAAGGAGCTTGACAGGCGGCTGCTGGGACCTATCCGGTCGCTCACTCACCTCGACCTCTCCTACAACAGGTGTTACAGCGCTCTCCGCCAATTGGGTTTGTGTGAGGGTGTGGTATGGCGGCACGGAAGGAGCCATGTGGACACGCATGCAGTACTTACAGAGTTAAGACAGAAGATGAGTTATTTTGCCAAAAGCACTGAAGTATGTAAGCAAGTATGCAAATGTTGAGTCAAATGCTCTCTCTCTCTCTCTCCCTTTCTCCCTCTCCCTCCAGTTTGGGAGGGTTGCCGGGGGCGATGGGGGAGAGCCTGAGGAATGTGTCATGGCTGGGCCTGGCCCACAACCGGCTGCAGCGCATGGACCGCTCCCTGCTGGAAGGGCTGGGTCGCCTGGATGGGCTGAGCCTGCGGGGGAACCCCTGGAGGTGTGACTGCCACCTCATAGGGCTCAAGCTGTGGCTGGAGACCTTCCTGTTCAGAGGTAGGACCTGGGGCCGGTCGCAGGACGTACTGGGGGCTTAGACCAGAGGTAGGACCTGGGGCCGGTCGCAGGACGTACTGGGGGCTTAGACCAGAGGTAGGACCTGGGGCCGGTCGCAGGACGTACTGGGGGCTTAGACCAGAGGTAGGACCTGGGGCCGGTCGCAGGACGTACTGGGGGCTTAGACCAGAGGTAGGACCTGGGCCGGTCGCAGGACGTACTGGGGGCTTAGACCAGAGGTAGAACCTGGGGCTGGTCGCAGGACGTACTGGGGGCTTAGACCAGAGGTAGGACCTGGGGCCGGTCGCAGGACGTACTGGGGGCTTAGACCAGAGGTAGGAGAAACTGGGCTCCATTTTGGGGAGGAAGCGAAGAGGAAGATGACGGCGCATGCTAGTGCTACCTTAGTAGGGGAATGCAAAACGAGTTCTTTTGAAACGGTAGTTCTTCTTGAAAACTCTTTTAAGTGACAATCGGGTTTGTGGATGTGCACACATCTACATGTATAGTCCTCGCTACACCCTTGGGTCTAATGGTGGAGAAAGGAGGTTCCACAATCATCCTCCATGTTGGATCAAACGGTCCATTAGCCTATCAAGCTACATTACATTATTAATAAGGTTACACCGTGATTCTAAATGCCAAGCTGGGTTTACATAACCAGGTCACAGGGCTCCATTCTAAGTCCAAAAGACCAGCTTACACAACAAGGGTATGACCTGTTCACTGGGAAGGCATGTACACGCACACACACACACACACCTTGTATGGTGCGCCAAAACCCCTGTTTTCCAGATACGTGATGTGAAAATATAATATCCCATGAGAGCTACAGCTATTTAATCTGCTTAGAGCGATGTCACATTTTGTTCACGCGCGGTCTCTGCATGTATGTGTTTGTGCGCCTCCATGCAATCTTGTCTAGCCTGTGAGCAAGTGTGCACGTGTTTCATTATTTTATTTTTTATAAGGTGAGTCCAGTGAGAGCCGTGTAACAGCTGTTTTCTGTGGCGTCCACAATCTGAAGCCCAGTGCCTCTCCCACGCCTCTCCCACGCCACGCCTCACTCGCCACCCCCCCAACCCTCCACCTCTCCACCCCAGGCTGAAACACGCCGGAATAGATTGATCGCTTTTATCATCTTTTTTTTCACAGCAGTTGAACTGCTTAACCTCGCTTCACAGGTGAAATACGGCACCATAAAATGGCTAGTTTCCTGGTGGCTTGGCAGGCAAGAGGGGACAGTCAAGGAACTACTGTCCTAACTACTGTCTCTGCTAACATGTCACTTGTTTCTGGGTCATCTTTGGCGAAGCAGGAAGCCATCTTGGGGAGGGAAGTTTGGCAGTGTAGCGTGACAGTGTGTGTGGGCCGGGGGGGGGGGAGGACTCAGTGAGTGAACAGACCAGCAGATAAAGAAAAACAGCAGAGAGAATCACGAGAGAGGGAAGCTTGTCCTGTAGTCAGAGATACTGCAGAAAGTGCCTAGGCTAGGAGACTGGATCAGGCCAGAATGGATGGCGAAGACGATTTTATCGACAATTGTTGTCACTAAGCTGTCGACGAGATATATGTTTTTCCAAGTCTGATAAGGCTTTTTACACTAAACGATAAGCAGCTTGTGCTTTAAATACTGGACAGCTTCTCTGTCTCTGTGTACAGATGATACTGAGAGACCAAGCAGAAGCCCTTTAGCTAGACTGAGAGAAGTAAGACCCTGAATACTGGAAAAAACAATAACAGGTTTCACAAACTGAAACGATAACTTTATGTCTCTATCTGTCCCCCCCCCCTCTCTCTCTCTCTCTCTCTCTCTCTCTCTCTCGCTCTCTCTCTCTCTCTCTCTCTCTCTCTCTCTGTCTCTGTCGCATGGTCTCTCTCCCTCTCCTTTCCGACCCATCTCTCCCAGGCGGCTTGGTGGATGAGGTCCTGTGCTCCCAGCCGGACGAGATGAAGAACAAAGAGCTGCACGCCGTTCCCTACCAGCTCTTCCACACCTGCATGACCACCAGCTACAACTACCTGTTCGCCAACATCCACCACCTGGAGGCCGAGCGCTCCCTGCGGGGCCACGCCCACCTCAGCCCGGGCATGCACAGCCCCCTGGGGGGAGCCGAGGGCCACGGCGGCGGGGGCGGCGGGGGCGGCCTGCCGGAGTGCGAGCCCAAGCAGCGTCCGCGCCCGGTGAACCTGCGCTACGCCATCGCCACCGTGGTGATCACGGGCGTGGTGTGCGGCATCGTGTTCCTGATGATGGTGGCCGCCGCCGTGTACGGCTGTGCCTACGCCGCCATCATGGCCAAGTACCAGCGGGAGCTGAAGAAGAACAAGGAGGCGGAGGCGGAGGCTCAGGCCGGGCAGGGGACCAAGGCTGCCACCACGGACGACAAGGAGCCGCTGGAGAACGCCATCGCCTAGGAGACGGGAGGACGCCAGCCGGGTTGTTGACCCCGCCTGAACTTGGAAACCTGGACCCCCCCAGTTGGTCCCGATATTATCATTATCACCGGACAACACTGTGTGTGTGTGTGTGTGTGTGTGAGTGGTGTGTGTGTGAGTGGTGTGTGTGTGAGTAGGGGGGCAGCGTCCAAACTGTGTCTATGCACTATGAAAACTGTAGAGTAATAAATAGCAGTATCTGTGTGAAGGGCAGGCCAAAGACTCTAAACATATCAATTCCAATTTTATCTCAGCTTATCTTATATCAGATAGAAATGCATATTATATAGATAACTGTTTTTCTGTAGCCACAGTAGTTGTATTATGTAAATGTATGAATTGATTTGGGTTTCGGCAGATTTAGTTTCTAAATGGTTGTTGATACATTCAGTAGGCCTGTGTCATGTTCTGGTCTCATTTAGAAGTGATTAGAAGGAATTTTAGTAGGTGGAGGAAGTGGATGATTATACTGTACTACTATGTGTGTGTGTGTGTATGCATGTGTGTATGCATGTGTGCGTGTCTGTGCGCGTGTATGTGTGATGATAACAAATTATCACTGAACGAATTTTTGAAAGAGTGATTCTAAAAGCAATAATAATGAAACAAACTAAAAGAAAATTGTTACAAAAAGATGTTTTGTGTCTGTTCATTGGCTAAGTGACACCAAGCTTTGCAAAGGACAGACAGGAAGGCCATAGAAGCAGGCCACGCACACACAACTCTGTGTCCTCGTTCTAACATGTCTACACTGCACACACACCAAAGACCTCTGTGTTCAACTGTCTTGTAGAATGTATTAATCCTTTTTACATAACGAGATAGAAAAAGCTCTGTATGGATCATGGATTAGACCCGACATGGAAGGGGGCTGTAGCTATGTGTGTGTGTGTGTGTGTGTGTGTGTGTGTGTGTGTTAGGGGGCAAAGAATCCCACACACATTTTCACCTAAGCGGCTGCTATGACATCAGTGAGATCCCATGTGAACTGACACCCCAGGAGTGAAGTCAAAGTCACCTCTAACCCCTTACACACCCCTCAGCGAGTGTGCGAGGGACGCTCACACACTGCTCACGTGCGCCTGCGTGTGTAAGGTTGACTCTTACTGTGGTAGTGTGTCCGCCTGCATGTGTGTTTACTGGATGTCTGTTTGCGTGTGCTGGTTATGTGAGATTGTATGTGTGTATGTGATACTGTGTTCCCACAGAAGCCCTAGTTCACTGTGGGAACACAGTATGTAGGATGTTAGCTTTGTTCTGGATCCCTCAATGTCCTTAAGAATGGAGCTAGCCTACTTATCTTGGTTTCTTGCTCACGTGGCCACGGGTGTGACACACACACTCACACACACACACACACACACACACGCTTTGACTCAGGGACGTCTGCAGTGCCCTGGGTGTGTGATGTCACCGCGCTGTCGTGTTGTGTTAGCGTGTTAGCGTGTTAGCGTATACAAAGGGATGAATCCCAGTGCTGTTGCTCAGAGAACTGGCCCTGGCTGGCCCAGGCTACATTAGCATTAGGCTACATTAGCATTAGCATCAGAGAACTGGCCCTGGCTGGCCCAGGCTACATTAGCATTAGCATCAGAGAACTGGCCCTGGATGGCCCAGGCTACATTAGCATTAGCATCAGAGAACTGGCCCTGGCTGGCCCAGGCTACATTAGCATTAGGCTACATTAGCATTTGGCTACATGACTCCCATCATTACATCCCGGTTTCAAGCCAGCCTCACTGTGTTTCAGTACCTTCTTCTAAACTCTATCATACTGCTACCTTCTTATAGCTAGACCCTATCCTACAGATATACCCTACCCTACTGCTACCTTCTACTGCTTTACCTTATCCTACAGATATACCCTACCCTACTGCTACCTTCTTATAGCTAGACCCTATCCTACAGATATACCCTACCCTACTGCTACCTTCTTATAGCTAGACCCTATCCTACAGATATACCCTACCCTACTGCTACCTTCTTATAGCTAGACCCTATCCTACAGATATACCCTACCCTACTGCTACCTTCTTATAGCTAGACCCTATCCTACAGATATACCCTACCCTACTGCTACCTTCTACTGCTTTACCTTATCCTACTGCCGCCTTCAAGTGCTATACACTGTCCTACTACTATACTATAAGCCACTACTAAACTCTATCCTACTACTATGCTTGATCCTATAAATATACTCTTTCCTACTGCAATACTGCTACTGTATCCTACTGCTGACCATACGATGGTGATGAGTTTGAGGTTTCTTCATGTTCTTCAAACATAGAACACATAGAAAGCAATGGGTTTCTGCTTGTGGAAGTGATGTGTCTAATGCTGACTGTATTGTATGGATGTGTGTGTGTGCGCATGAGTGTGTGAGTATCTGTGTGTGTGTGCGCACTTGAGTGTGTGAGTATCTGTGTGTGTGTATGTGTGTGAGCATGTGTGTGTGCATGAGAGTGTGTGTGTGTGTGTGTGATGGCACTCTACAGACTCTCCATCAGCCTCCTTCTGCTCCGGCACACTGCTTCCCCCCCAGGCCGCCCCTACCCACAATGCACTGCTCTCATGTCAACACATTCAGACACCGTGAAATCATCTCCTCGCTCTCTGTCCCCCTTTCCTCTCGTTCTTTCTCCGTTCTCCTCTAAGCCCTTTCATTCTCTCTGTCTCTCGTCCACCTTCATCCCCTGTCTGCTTTTCACTTGGGTGTGTCACCTGCCTGACGTTAGCTACCATCTCTTGGATCGTCTTTCAAGTTTGGGAATTAAATTGCCCCCAAATCTCCCCCAGAACGCAGCCCAGTCCTGTCGGTTTGTTGAGGATGAGGCCCACAGCGCTCCCTGGTGGTATCCAGATGTAGCACGCTGAAAGGACAGGCTCCAGGGTCCACGCGCACTGGGGCTGAACTCTCTATCAGCTGGGGTAACAAGCACCGCTGGGACTTGGTGTACTGTGGGTGATAAGAAGGGCTTTGTCTCGCGTGGAAAAGTGGTCACACTGTATGAGACACAAATGCAGAAATTATACACACACGCACATACTGCCTTCCAAGCCATGGATAATCATATAGCAACCCTCTCTCGTCTCTCTCCTCTCTATTCCTCTCCACTCTATCTCTCTCCCCTCTCTCTCCCCTCTCTCTCCACATCTCTCACCACTCTATCTCTCCCCTCTCTCTCCCCTCTCTCTCCCCTCTCTCCCAGTTTGTCCCGGTCCCTCGGTCCCCCGAGGCATGACTCACGGAGAGACATGACAGGGTCATATTAGATACCATCGCCATGCCAATTGCATTAACTTGCATTGCATGGTTGGGATGTACTGAGTCACCCAGTCATGAGATGGGCTGTAATCCCCCAGCCGAGTCCTGCTGAACACAGCAGTCCTGGGGGGGAGAGAGGCCCAATCAACCTGACACAGCCAGGACACGTAAAGACCTTGTGGTTTAGCTGCGAGCCACACACACACACATGCACACTCGCTCCCAGTCACAACACTCACCCGGAACACACGCACACAAGTCACGACTTCCGTGAACACACACACACTCGTTGCTTTGTGTATACACACATACACACACACACACACACACACACACAGGGGAAGGTCCAGGATGCGAAGTGACAGCTTGTGTTTGAACTCTGACCTTGCCTGAGGGAGTGAGGAAAGGATAGCCAATCACAGCCCATCCAGCTCAAACGGGTTTTGAGAGAGGGAGGGCGAAGGAGAGGACAACATTGAGCATGTGAACACAGGTCTGTAGAGAGACTGCTTGAATGAGTGCGAGTGTGTGTGTGTGTTTCTGCATGTGTGTTTGTGTGTGTGTGTGTGTTTCTGCATGTGTGTTTGTGTGTGTGTGTGGGGGGGGGGGGGGCAGTGTTTTGCAATTTTCACTTACCAGCAGCAATAGGTGACTTCCTCTCATCCAGCAGCTGAATGGCAGTGCTGGCCAACACCACACTTTTATTCTCTGACCCTGAGAAAACAAGAGCAAGCACACACACAGTTTACTTCATGATAAACTGCTCAATTACAGCACACATTGTGACATATTGCCATTGCGGGCAAGACACCAGGCTATTGGACAAAAAACATGAAATCCATTGAATGTTTTGTAAGGTCAAAATCATCTACAAGATTCCTGCAGCAGAGAGAAGTGAGTGATCCAGGGCAACAGCATCCTTTCACATGAGCTCTGAAGCCTGGGGCCTGGGCCCTGGGGCTGGGGCCTGGGGCTGGGGCCTGGGGCTGGGGCCTGGGGCTGGGGCCTGGGGCTGGGGCCTGGGGCCTGGGGCCTGGGGCCTGGGGCCTGCCCAACACACACTCCCATCAGGGTCATGCAGACTGCTTACACAACTGGGCGAGAGAGTAAGCACAAGTGTGCATGTGTGCGTGCGTTCTGGCTCTCGGTTACTGTGGAAAGGGCTGAACATAACATATCCCATTTCAACCCACAGCTCCATCCTGTCCACAAGAACACAGCTTGGAATTAATAAGAGAGAGAGAAACAGAGAGAGAGAGAGAGAGAGAGAGAGAGAGAGAGAGAGAGAGAGAGAGAGAGAGAGAGAGAGAGAGAGAGAGAGAGAGAGGAGGAGAGAGAGGAAGAGAAACAGAGTGAGAGAGAGAGGGAGTGAGAGGGAGAGAAAAACAGAAATAGAGAGAAACATAAATAATATATATATATATATATACAGAGAGAGAGAGAGAGAGAGAGAGAGAGAGAGAGAGAGAGAGAGAGAGAGAGAGCAAGAGAGAGGGGTGAAGAGAGAGAGAGAACAAGAGACAGAGGGGAAGAGAGAGAGAGAGAGAGAGAGAGAGAGAGAGAGAGAGAGAGAGAGAGAGAGAGAGGGGTGAAGAGAAAGAGAGAGCAAGAGACAGAGGGGAAGAGAGAGAGAGAGAGAGAGAGAGAGAGAGAGAGAGAGAGAGAGAGAGAGAGAGAGAGAGAGAGAGAGAGAGAGAGAGAGAGAGAGAGCGAGTCAAAGGGTGGAATAGGTGAAGAGGGAAATAGAGGGAAATGAGGTGAGGGTGGAGGAGGAAGAAGAAATGAAAATAGTAATAGTAAGGGAGAGCATTGGTTGACAGAAACAATAATACAAAAAAACATGTAATGGAAAAAGTTTACAAAAACACCACATTCATTTAGTGAACATTAACCACCGAACATCAGACAGTCTTCAGCCTCACGTCCTCATCCACATATGTTATGATCCAACAGTGATTATGTATAAATTATTGTGGATTCATCTACAATACAATTCTACTAGCTGGATTCATGGATTATCTTAAGCACCAATTCTAGCCGCAAAAGCAGATAAAGCAATCTGCACGCATGGAACATACACACACACACTCTCACACACACACTCTCTCACACACACACACACACACACACACTCACACACACACACACACTCTCTCTCACACACACATTCTCACACACACACACAAAGTGCATATTGAAGAGTTGAAGTGGATGATGAGATACGCCCAATCAGAAAATCCATCAGACAGACCCTCTGAGTGGCATCTTTAAACAGCAGCTCTGATACACCTCACATCTCTCTGAGTTCTGCAGTACAGTTCTGCACCTTCAGCACACGGCCAGACACCTCAGTAACAGTCTCTTGGGTAGGCTTTAACTAAGCCAAAGGGTGTGACTGGAAGAGCTTTGTGGCGTGGAACAGAGCGCTGCTGACCTGTGCTGAAGGGCAGGGAGTACACGAAGGTGCCAGGAACCTGTTCAGCTGCTCTCTTGTACCACAGGGGGAAGTGATCGGCGTTGAACACCCCCTCTTTATCTTCAGCTGTCAGGAAGTCTCTTGAAGCAGACAGGAAACAGAGGTGATGATACAGGAAGCCAACAGGAACACACACACGCCCATGCACACAGATCAAGCAAAAAGAGAGTGAGTGAACACACACGTACGCGCATGTGCACCCAGACCGTACACACACACATACACTGCATACACACACACACACATACACTGCATACACACGCACACACACACACACACACAGGGTACATGTACTTACTGATTGGTGAGCAGGTCTGGGGGTACAAACAGGTTGATCCTGGAGAGACCTGTGCGTGTCCCCAGGTAGGCGATCTCCACCCCTTTATCAGAGTTCCTGCACACACATCAGGGGCTTATTACGTAAAGCAGTGGAACTGCATCAGGGCGAGCTGGGACTGGCCGAGTGTTAGCACGTGCACACGGGAGACGCAGGGAGGGGGGATAGGGTGAGGAGGAGGAGGAATACAGTTTGATCTGAGGAAGAAGAGAGGAGGATAAGGAGGAAGAGAGAGGGGGGAGGAAGAGGAGAACGATAAAAGGAGGAGGAGGAAGAAAGGAGAAGGAAGAGAAGGAGAGCAGGAGGAAGGAAGGGAGAGGAAGAGAGAAGGTAGAGAGGAGGAGGAGAGAGGGGAGGGGAGTGGGAGTGAGATTGGACGTACTCTGACTTGTTGAGCACCAGGCTGGTCCAGTAGGCCTCCAGAGGGGCTGTGACCACAGCGTCAAACAGAACCTCCTGAACCAGCTCTTTATCACCTGGAGAAACACACACACACGCGTATACACACACACACACACACGTTGCTCAGACCAACTAATACAGAAGAGCTCCACCAGAACCAGAGCTGGACCACATGATCAAAAAGACAGGTGCAGCCAGACAGCCGTGCAGTGTGTGTGTGTGTGTGTGTGTGTGTGTGTGTGTGTGTGTGTGTGTGTGTGTGTGTGTATGAGTGAGTATGTGAGTGTGTGTCAGGGCTCGCAACTAATTTTTTTCCTCACTGTCCCAGAACCATCCCAAATTGCAAAATGAACCATCCCAAACTTAAATTCACCTGTCCCAAAATATAAATTATTGTGTTTTTGCAGTCTGACATGGGTCTAGGTTATTTGAAACACTATTTAAGTAATCCATACAGTTGTGGGACTCATATCAATGTCTGAATTTCAATGTGAATACATATACACAATTGAATACACAATTTTCTTGCTTGTTTCATGGTGGTGCTAACACAATTATTGGTGTGGCTGTAGTGAACAAGTTTCTGAAGGTTTGAAAAAAGTTTTGGAAAATACGTTTTTAAAGGTTTGAAAAATATTTTCTACAAATAGTTTCGAAAGGTTGAAAATATATTTTCGATAAAAAATAAAATAGGTTTGCATCATTGATGAGTACTTGATGTGGACTCTACTAAACTCTACTGTACTCTGCTCTGCTTTACTGTACTCTGTTGTTTTTGTTTATGATTTAGAAAATATTTTCGATAAAATGTTTTGAAAACAACATTTCTAAAGGTTTGAAAAATATTTTCTACATAACGTTTTTAAAAAGGTTTTGTGGTCTATCGTCCCAAAGTCTGACGCCGTTAATTTCGAGCCCTGGTGTGTGTGAGTGTGTGTGTGTGTGAGTGTGTGTGTGTGTGACTCACAGGACAGGTGTGTCTCTCGTCTGCTGAGGTAGAGTTTGATGGCTTCTATCTGGGACAGGTATCGATGCTCAGGGTGCTCGTCCGTGTCACAGTAGGTCCTGAAACACAGGGACAGGCACCCTGGTTCATCAGAACACACACTCACACACACACACACACACACACACACTCACACACGCACACACACAATGTGTGCACTCACCACTCGTCTGCTAGGGCCACATCAGGATGTTCCAGGTCGTGCAGTCCTACACAAGACACGTTTAGTTTTCATATGAACTAGAAACTGGAACATACACACACATACATCATACAGTACACACACCCGCATACACATACCTATGTAGACAAACCCCACATGACCACACACACACACACCCACGCACACACACGCTTCTTGACAAATGTGTGTTCTGATTGGCTGTGACAGGTCTGATGAGATCAGGAAGAGCCCAAGCATGCTCAGAGAGCGCCACACAGGAGACAAGCTCCTAAACACACACACTCAGACGGCATGAATATTAACATGCATGATTCCTGGACACTGGACGCAGAGCCTGCACACACACACACACCGCACGTTCACACACACACATGCCGCACATGCACACACGTGTACACACACAAACACACAAGCTAAGGCAAGGCATCACCGCCACTGAATCAATATATAGCTTCCTGTGTAATTGTGGCTTCTACCCCCTTCATGGACAACACAACACCAAAGAGAGAGGAGAGAGGAGCGTGAGGGAGAGAGTGGAGGGAGGGAGAGAAATTGGAACAGAAAAATAAAAGAGATATGAAGAGAAAGGGAGGAGAGATACCAAAAAATATAAATTGAAACATGTAGACAGACTGAGACACAGGCAGACATGCACACCAACTAGCGGCAGACAAGTAGACAGAGAGACAGACAGGTGACCGACAGACAGACAGGTAACAGACAGACAGGTGACAGACAGACAGGTGACTGAGAGACAGACAGGTGACAGACAGACAGTTGACAGACAGACAGACAGACAGGTGACAGACAGACAGGTAACAGACAGTTGACAGACAGACAGACAGACAGGTGACAGACAGACAGGTAACAGACGGACAGGTGACAGACAGACAGTTGACTGAGAGACAGACAGGTGACAGACAAACAGGTAACAGACAGACAGTTGACAGACAGACAGACAGACAGGTGACAGACAGACAGGTAACAGACGGACAGGTGACAGACAGACAGGTGTCAGAGAGACATTCCTACCTTCCTCCACAGTGACGTTTCCTCTGAAGAAGTACTTGCCGTGGCCCCTGGTCAGCGCCACCCCCAGGCTGTGTTAACAGCAGTGTTAGAAAAGCAGCTGACGGAGCAGAAAGTCTGCACACCTTCCTGATGCAGGAGCCACAAACACACAGAGCAGTTCCAGCACAGAGCCTGCATGCAGCGGAGGTCCACGCACCTGAAGGGAGTCCCCTTGATGTCTGTGTAGTAGTAATCATTATGTAACACCAGCACACGTTTCTGAAACACACACACACACACACAGTCTTTTATCCTTCCATCCCAGAATGTGGAGAGTAACAAAAGGCTTGCACTTATACCTTACTATGTGGCACCATCTAGTGGCGTTGCAATCAATGTGTCCCTGTGTGTGTGTGTGTGTGTGTGTGTGTGTGTGTGTGTGTGTGTGTGTGTGTGTGTGTGTGTGTGTGTGTGCGTACATACATTTTTTTTTTTTTTGTAGTGAGGTCCACAAGACCACACGGAGCCAACATCTTGCCACACCTGAAGAGTGATTCAATCACATCAGACAAACCTAATCAGCCCTTGTGACACCCTCAGTATGCTGATTACCCACCAAACGCCGATGCAAAGGAACCATAGAATGGGGGGGGACGACCTCCCCAATCTACCTAATCAGCCCTCCTGCTAGCTTGCAAGCTTCAAAGGGCCTGATTTAGACAACACGTCTCCAGCGACCATTTGCTATCCGTTTCGGCGGCGATTTGAACAAAGAACATACCTTGATCAGAACTTTTGAGGAAAGTCTTGAGACTTCACCTTTACCACAAGAGTACAAGGTGGAGAATTATGAGAGGGATATTTGTGTTATGTTTGTTACTTTGTTTTAATGTTGTGTTCACTGAAATCTTGATTCTAGTAACAACTCCTTCTTCCTGAAAGATAACCACGTCATTCTTGGTATCTACACGAAGCTATCATAATAAAACAATCATTCAACTATATTTTGTAACTGTACCAAGATGTCCAGAACAATATTTGAACCATCGAATGATCAGCCAGAGATCAGATCACACCTTTGGTAGGTGTGAAGGAAGGAGGGGGGAGTTGAGAACCCAGCTTCCCCCAATCCACATCTGACCCCAGACGGGTCCTCCCTCGAACTGTATAAAGCCCTAAGATGACCATCAATCTCTGACTCCAGCGAAACCGACCATGGCCTGAACGCCATCAGGATTGGCGTTCCAAGGACGTCGCCAAGCTTCTCCTGAGATTCAACTTTATAGTGAACGCGTCACTATCTGGACGTTTCAACAGAAGAACCAAAAACGCAATTCCAAATGCGACTTCACTGAGATCCCGCAGACTCAGTCACATGACCCAGCGCAGCCGCGCTGTGACTTCAGATTCTTCAAATGGACCTTTGGCGCAAACCGCCCTCAACATCATTGATCAACCCCTGATCAAACGTAACTATGGCTAACGCTCTTTCCCCCTCGACATGGCATTGGCGTGAGCTCTGTTTATGATTTGTAAGGATGTAATCACTGACTGTACAATTTCTGCCTTTCTTTAAGTTAGACCATTTCATTCTGTTCATTGAAACCAATCTCTCATATCAAACCCATAATCCAACTTTTCATAAGATCTGTTTACCTTACTTGAATAAATTCATTGTAAAGATATTTTGACGTGCGTGTTCACTGATGTTACGATTGGCTCTACTCTTAGAACGAATTCATTCCTAAAGATGAGACTGATTATTACATATTAAACATAGGATTCCCTAATGTCCTAAACCAATATTAGGGTGGTGCCCCAGACTTTATGATAAATTAAGTATTTCTATCTTTAAACGAGCAAACCCCGCTACATTTTTTACATACATCCACACATACATTGGTGTTTGTGTTTCAGGGCAGAATCAGATAAACGTTGTGTCTAAAAACCTGTACGACATTCGACAAGCTTAACTTCCTCACTATCCACTGGCACAAGTAGAGTCGTTTGAGCGGCATGTTACGCAAGATCCGACAGCCGTCATACACACATAAATATCCCAGAGACAAGACTCTCTTCAGCACGCGCATCCCCACTGGACCTGCGAGCTGAATATGACGCAATACTAACTATACTACATCCTACTACTGAGGACAAGCAGCAGAGCTGTGTGAACGTTTACAAGCAGCTCCTCTCTGAGAGGGGGTGTGGGGGGGAGAGACTGTGAGCTGAAGAGTCCCCCGAGTGTGGTTTAGCATAAGCCTGGTTAATACACGCACACACTAACACGGGGACACACGCATGCGCCAACACACACAGACACACACACACACACACAAGGACACTCACAAAAACCTATGCATGCGCCAACACACACACACACACACACAGACACTCACATCCGCAGGAGCCCATACATCCTCTCTCCCGCACACACACACACACACACCCTGACAGAGCGGTGGTAAAAGAGAATCACTGGGCTTCTGTGTCTCCCAGGTTCAGCAGCATATGCTAAGCTGAGATAAGGAGTCTTCCCCCAAAATGCTCACACACACACGCACACACACACACGCACCCCCACACAACTGTGGCACAAAATCGTGAAGTCAATCCTCCACACTGCAATAGCCCTCTAGAATTCCAGCACAGCGTGTGTGCATGTGTCTGCGTGTGTGTATGCCTGTGTGTGTGTGTGTGTGTGAAGACAGAGGGGACATTCTACAGAGGTAAAGACATCTCCTGGCTCTGAAGAGGCTTCCTTCTGAGTGTGTGATCTGGCTGGTACCAACCACTCACCATAGCAACTTGATTTGTTTGTTGCGTGTGTGTTAGTGTGTGTGCTGACCGTTTGCACGTTGGTAATCTGGTGATTTAAAGGCTCTGGTTTCTCTTACCCCTTTGTCCACAGTCTTCTTCACCTCCATAGAGAAAGTCCCCGTCTTTCGGTTCACCATGGCGTTACGCAGCTACAGAAACACACACACACACAGATGCATACAAATGTATACTAAATTTACATTCTTACAACAGCATGCTGCAATCAATCATCTGCATTAATTCTAAGTATTTGCAAATGTCTGTAAGTATTTGCAGAAACCACAAAGTCTTACAATGTCCTCCTTGTCCTCCCACTCCACCTCGGACAGATCCACGCTGCTGTAGTTGGGCTTCCTGCGCTTCTTACTCTCCTCGTACTGGACACACACACACACACTTTAATTACAGACACAACCGCACCAACAAAAGATTCCTTTGATTCCAAACCATGATTCTTATATCCTCATGTCTACCATTGTGTGAAGCCAAGCAGGTGAGGGATGAGTGTGTGTCTGTGCTTGATCTCCAATTCATCTATCATTCAGACCATCAGTAGAGGCTGTTTAGCATCCCAGCCTTTGGTATTGCTCGATATTGCTGATAAAATAGAGTGGATGTGCTCTGTTCACCTCCCTGGACCGGACCCGGGGCTTTGTTTGATACCAGCTGTTAAATATACATGACAGAGAACACAGGCCCACTACTCACAGTCAAGTACAAGGTTCTGTATGAATCAGAGGATGTGTGTGTGTGTGTGTGTGTGTGGTGGTGTTGTATGTGCGTTTGTAGTAAAAACATGGGCATGTGTGTATCTTGGTATGCTTGCCTGTCTCACTGTGTGTGTGTGTGTGTGTCAACCCTCCCTCTGTTCATCTGTCACTGAAAGGACAGGATCCCACCCCTCATTAGAGTTTAAATAGTGTTCATTACTGTGTGTAATTAGACAGCTATTAAACCATCACTCTGTCTGTCTGTCCTCCTCCTCTCATCCCTCGCTCCATCCCTTCTTTTCCATTCCAACTGTCCTTTTCAGCTCTCATTCTCTCATTCTCTCTCTCTCCCTCTCTCTCACACACACACACACACACGTGTTTCCATCCTCATATGTTATGTCCGTTCTGTTTCTCTCTTCCTCTGCCATCTCATCCCTCCATCCCCGCCCCTCCATCTCTGAGTGAGTGAGCACAATGGGTTTAATCACTGGCATTCAGACGCTGTATCTCTGTCTATTCACAGCTCCACGGAGAACTGGAACCCAGTCCCCTCATCTGCATACCACTGAGCAGCTCTCTCTCTCTCTCTCTCTCTCTCTCTCTCTCTCTCTCTCTCTCTCTCTCTCTCTCTCTCTCTCTCTCTCTCTCTCTCTCTCTCTCTCTGTCTCTCACACACGCACACAAACACCTTGACATACCCAGAACGGCGTATGTCTCTTCTAACTCCCATGACTTACAATCTGATTCTAATCCGCTGGATGAAGTTCATGTCTGGTTCAAAAGCTGGAGTCTAGCTGTAGATGCTGATGACAGGGCGAGGGTCAGGGGCGGGGGCAGGGGCAGGGACAGTCCCCTCTCTCAGAGCAGGGCGGGTTAGCAGGCTGTCTGGGTTCATACTGAGAGAGGTGGTACTCACCAGAGGCCTGAGGTCCGGGTGTGTGAGGATGTAGCCGTTGTTGGTGATAGCAAACGCGTAGCCGTGAATGCCCAGCTGCAAGAACACACACACACGCGCACACACACAGAAACACATACACACAAGCATGAAAGCGTACTCACACACAGACACACACACATAAAAGCACACACACACACCAACCCACCCACACACATTCGTCCACGCACAAAAACAAAAAACGCACGTCGGATGAATATGTATCCAATCAAGCTCTCTGTCACCTGAGCCACCGAGCGACGAGCGTTTCCACGGCGACTCATTTGAATTTGCACAAAAACAGGGAGGTGAGGTCCTGTCCTCCCCCTGCCAGGGGCCACAGCCACACCACACACTTCCAAATGTCACACCGTCATGGCAAACCTCACATTTACACGTCACGTCTCCCACCGGAGACCGCCCCGATCGACAGGCCAGACCTCCCCTGGAAGTCTCTGGGGTGGCGGCTCGAGCGGGGACTTTGCTACTTCCCTGTTGTGACGAGGAGAGGGGGTGGAAGCGTCCAGGGGAGCAGGAGGAGGAGGGAGGAGGGGGGAAGGAGGAGGAGGGGGGGAGGAGGAGGGAGGAGGGGGGAAGGAGGAGGAGGGGGGGAGGAGGAGGGAGGAGGGGGGAAGGAGGAGGAGGGGGAGAGGAGGAGGGAGGAGGGGGGGAAGGAGGAGGAGGGGGGGAGGAGGAGGGAGGAGGGGGGGAGCAGGAGGAGGGGGGGGGAGGAGGGAGGAGGGGGGAAGGAGGAGAAGGGGGGGAGCAGGAGGAGGGGGGGGGGAGGAGGGAGGAGGAGGAGGGCTCACAGCCTCTGTGACAGCTGGAGAGGGGCACCTCCACGCCTCCGCTGCCATGAAGCCAAGGGACTCGTTCAGTGTTCGTTTTAACGATAACAGATGAGGGCTTCTGATGCCCCTCGGTAGCTTATAGGATAAGTGCGTGTATCATGAAGGCTGAGGCCTCACCGGCCTGGACTGGGTTTGAATCCGGCCTTGGCTCTTTGTCTCCCCCCCCCCCCCTCTCTGCCTCTCCTCACTTAAAACTGTCCAGAACGTAAAAAATGCCCCAAAAAATATAATTTATCAAATCGGGACAAACCCCTCCTAAACATCCGTGTTGTGTGGCCTTGACTTCCTACAGTTCTTTACATATTCAGAGCCGCTGTTCCCAGACGTAAAGACACAGGGAGTGCAGGAGGCTGCTAGACATGTGTTACCTTGTATTTGGGGATGGTCTTGAGGAGTTCAGAGACGGGGATGTCTGTTCCTACCACCCCAAGCAGGATCCCTCTGTTCCGCTGGGCACAAGACGGGTTAATTAGAGGTTTCCAAAAGAGCAGTGTAAGAATATAACATTTTATATGATGTGAGTGTTTATTAGTTCATGATGACCCTGTCTGTAACCCCCCCCCCCCTCCGCTCACAGTCTCGTTCTTGGTGCTGAACACAGGCATGGCAACTGTCGTCATCAGGACTGGACTGTGACCGTCATCCATCTTAGAAAAGAAGAAACAAGGAGAAAGACAGGGAGAGGGGAGAGCAGAAGAGAGGGAGAGAGAAAGAACGAGGGAGAGAGACAGAATGAAAGAGAAGGAGGGAGGGAGAGAAATACAGAGAAAGATAAATGAAATTGGAGCGTCATTCTTCCCCAGGTCAGTGAAAGGGGCAAAGGAACACGTACAGAGAGGTTGCTCTTTCTGAGACACATCAAAGGGATGGAAGTGATGACAGAACACATGGAGAACACACAGAGCTGAGGCTTGTGGCTGTGCAATATGATCGTGACATTATGAGTGCCATGGATGGCATATCGCTTGAACATGGCAAACTATTTCACGCTAAACTAGTACACTACGCCCACGTAAACACGACAGCGGAGTCTCGGTTTGTCTCAGAAAACAACCGCCGCCGACCCCAACCCCCCCCACCACTTCACCCCTACCATCAACCATATGTTTTATTCATGTTCATAATCAGCCTTTAAATGTGTTTAATCACGCTAGGCTTTGATCTCTTAGTGGTGTAAGCTCATCCAGAGGCAGTCATTATGTTTGGAGAGGGTTAAGACTGCTGGTGGAATAATTAGGATATTTATCTGTTCACAGGACGTCCTATATTATCTGGAGATGGTATCTCCTTACTGACTGCAACTTGATACTGGTGCAAATAGATCAGCAATTTCCGACCTTTTCCACTTTGCGGCCCACTTGCGGCTTAAAAAAGAAATTGCGGCCGACCAACACATCCGTTCACTTAATTTGCGCTTCGGCCAGGTCTAGAACTTCCGGTAAAGTTAGAAACTTGACTTAATAACCAGAACAGGTTATGTTAACCCTTACTTCCTATTGCTCTCTACACTCAGATCGTGCGGCTACTCACTTTTTTTCATTGACCGATAACAGGTCTCCATCACGGAGATCTCTCCCGTTTCCAGATGGCAGATTCAAAGTCAACATATCCAAAACTATCTTCCCCAATAATTTTTGTTCTATTCTCGAACCTGGCTCATACTACTAGCTTTTTTATAGAATAATTTGTGCTGATTTTTGAAACCAATCCGAAATGGTTAAACTAGCACCCCATTTATTTGCTCACGTCAAGAAAAGTTGCCTGGAACTGTGCCCGCGGGTACGAACAGGTCACGAGCACAAAAGGGAACATTAGCCGATCGCTGATTTACCTGAGCTGAATGAGCACAAGGAGAAAGGGCTTGATAATCTACAGTTGCCTGCCCTGCTGTAGCCAGTGTATATAGGTCTATGGTTGGAAACAGACTGGTTGGGAATCGCTGAGACAGACAGGTAGATGGATGGATAGGTGCGGGTAAGGTTGTGCGCGTGCTGAGGGATACAAGCCCGGGTACTGCTGTGTCCTGCCGTGAGTCATACTCGAGAAGCTACTTTACTTCACTGTAAACTTCATAGCACCACAACGGAGGCTACAATAATATATTATCACACACATCAATGAGCAAACTGTCTCAGCCTCGTTTGGACCTCGGCAGACCAACTCATTCATTCAAGTTTCTTTTCAGGTATATATTGTATGACAACAGCGCAACCACTATTTGGTACAAACTGTGCAAGGTTTAACTTTGAAACAATTGTAAGGTCTTAAGTATGTTTTTGTTGTGTATGTTCACTCTTCACCCTTTAAATGAACCTTGAAACACCAGAGATTGTGTCCCCAATACCCTCCCACAGTAATAATGAATAACGACAAAATGATGACAGCATCCATTTTATTTCCCTTCGGATGGAGGAGGAAAGGGACAGAGAGAGAGGGGAGGGGGAGGAGAGCGAGAGAGAGAGAAAAAGGAGAGAGGAAAAGGAGAGAAAGCGAGAGAGAGAGAGAGAGAGAGAGAAAGAGAGAGTGAGATGAAAGAGAGAGAGAGAGTGAGATGAAAGAGAGAAAGGAAGAGAGAGAGAGAGAGAGAGAGAGAGAGAGAGAGAGAGAGAGAGAGAGAGAGAGAGAGAGAGAGAGAGAGAGAGAGAGAGAGATGAAAGAGAGATGAGTGACCTGAGCTTACACAGTAATAGCCATACAAGAGCCGGTATTGGACGTCAGAGAGAGAAACGACACATAAATACAGTCCACTGTCTAACAATATACAGCCAGTCTGGAGACTGGATCGATTCGAGGCCAGGACAAAGGAACAGGATCTGGGCTAAAAATAAAGCACCTATTCCCAACATAGACCCACTGGATCATATATCACTATAGACAGAGCCTTAGAGAATATTCTGCCTGCTCACAAGCACACATATGTACGTATAGGAACAAAGAACTGAAATGTTCTTTAGTTTTGGAATGTCTGTTTGCTAGCTACTGTACACACCGTCAAATTTCCTGAGGTCGTTAGGTCTAAACCTGACCAAAAAACGACAGGACTTGCATGAGTCCTGACCTTCTCTAGTACAGATGACAAACACTTCTATACATTTTTCCTCACCAACCAGCCAGCTTAATATCTATTTAGTCTCTCATCCCACACATACAGTCCTGAGGTGGCTGCAGTCAGTTAAAACAATGTACATCTCTGAACATTTGAATGATCTGTCCCACTGTTTCCAGCTGTTTCCACAGAGCAGTGTCCCTGCAGGACATGACCAGGGCTGTTTGAAGACACCCTGCCATGTGATCTACTGGGGTGCAGGACAGAGCCTGGGGTCAGAAAAGGACGGGGATTCTTACAATGCTGACACACACACACACACACATTATCCTCGGACACACCGGCTTCTCTTTCTACCCACCTGGGGATAAGGTACAAGAAGCCACACACACGCACACACATAATCTCACGGGAAACCAAAAAATCTGGGCTGCTGTGACGAATGGCGTGCGGGTGTCTGTGGTAACCTTCGTTCCCTTGGCGACCAGGCTTAATGATGATTTGGCCGTGAGGGCTGACTGGAAGCTCCGTTGGGAATAACATAAAAACACATAGAAACCACGTCCTGAAAACTCCACATAAGGAGCAGATAACCTTGACAACAGGCAGGGTTTGAGTTTAGAGGACTAACGTGGTCCTGGGCTAGAAGACACCCAGCTTCACCTGGTTTTGCTACCTAGGTCATACCTAGGTCAGCACATCAATTGAATAGATGTACTACACCTATTTGCTATATTTATGCTCCTTCTTACAGGAATCACAGTTCATATTCATGATCTCCCCTCTCTCTCAACCAGGAACTTCCTTAATCCCTAAACTCACTATCTCTCTTTTTTATACCGCTCATCCTCTCCTTCACCCTTCCTCTCCTTCACTCTCTGCCCTCCCTCCCTTGCCCTCCTCTCCTCCCTCCTGCCCACTCCCCTCTTTCCACCACTTCTCCTCCTCTTCATCTCCTCATCACTCATCCTCTCCTTCACACTCTCCTCCCTCCTGCCTGCTCCACCCCCCCCCCTCCCCTCCCCCCTCCGTCTCTCTATCCCTGATCCCTCCTCTCCACTGTCAGTTCATCCGACAGAGTGGGAAACAAAGCCAAATGAGCCGGCGGAAGATGGATGGAGGGAGAGGGCCGGAGGAGAAGAGAAGGAGGCGGAGCGCAGCCTGGGATGGAGGGGAAGGAGGGGACGGAGGGAGCAAACGGAGGAGCTGGAGGAAGCGTGGAGACGAGCGGAGGAGAGGCTGGGGGGGGGGACAGATGGAGGGAGGGAATGTGGGATGATGGATGGAGCCTGTGGGCAGGGGAAAGGAAGAGAGGAGGAGAACAGGACAAGTGGAAAGGACGCAGGAAACCATGCTGGGGAGGAGAGATTAGATACAGATCGGTCTATAAACAGAATCTGATAGCCATCCGATACCCTAACCAATCACAGCACGGTAAAACAAAGTACAGGCACTAGTGGAGACACCCAAACCGCGACACAATTTCCCATCCGAAAACCTCTGAGCGTGGGTGAGAGCGTGTGAGTGCGCGTGTGTGTTGCGTGCATGAGTGTGTGTGTGTGTAAGAGAGCGTGTGTGTACACTCGCATGCATCCCCCTCCCAGCCCTCAGGGGCTTTCTTCCATGACGACCAGCTCAGCATCCAGCCGTCTCTGACATCCTACCCCAGCAGGGGACCCTCCAATGGGCCCCAGCCCCAGCCTCAGCCTCAGCCCCAACCCCCCGCACCCTTCCATGCCTCCACCACAGACACAAGCACCGCCTCACACACGGCTGTCTGCCGGTACAGAGAGCAGCCGTGGTCGGACGGCCTGCTGGGGAGTTTCCACATAAACGCTGGCCGCCTCTCCATGGTTATTGTTATGGTGGAGCTGCTCGGAGGAGGCCTGCGCAGCGTGAGCTGTGAAGCGTGAACTAGGAAGACGACGAGGAGAACACATTATGAGACAGATCATAAGAAGGACTATTAAAGGCAAATGTCGTTTCTTTTTACTGCTGTAAAATACGTATATAGCAGCAGTTCAGTTTTTTTCTCATTATCCAGACATTTGCAGAATAAGGCACACACACACACACAACAGAACGTACACCAACACACACACACACACACACACAACACTGCCAGATTTGAAGACATCAGCAAAGCAACATAAAACACAGCATGACCAATGATTGATGAGAAAGTGTGTGTGTGTTTACGTGTGTGTGTGTCCAGAATGTGTGTGCGTGCGAGTGTGTCAGAGAGCAAAACGACATTACAAACACAAACAGGAAGTAAACAGTGACACAACACACGTGACACAACCAAAGCTATGAGAAAAGTCGCTTCCTAAACGTGAAGTCACAGCAGAATATGACTGCAGCCCACATCTACACACAAGCTCCGCTACGCACACACGCACACACCAAACCACAGCGCAAACACAGGTGAACACATCACAACAAGGTGGTGGCCTCTCGTCAGACTGTTACCTTTTGAGCCTGAGGGAGCTATAGAGGGAGGGGTGGAGGGGGTGGAAGGGAGGGGGGGGGGGTTGAGAGGATAAGGGAAGAAGAGAAGAGGGGGTCAGTTTGTTGGAGGGTCCGCATGCCTGCTGCTGGGTGTACGAACGAGGGTGTCGGCACGGAGACTGTGACACACTGCCTCGTTTAAGGCTAGCTAGCTCGGCTAGGCTAGCTAGTTCGGCTAGCTAGCTCGACTAGGCTAGCTAGCTCGACTAGGCTAGGCTAGCTAGCTCGGCTAGCCCGGAGAGTTGGAGAGGACACGGTCTGAGGTGTGAAACCTCAGGTGGTTATACTCTGAATTCTGCTGTGTATACTTTACCTGGTTAGTAGGGGACAGTCCATGGTGTTAAAGGTTAGATGGAGGGAGGGGGGGCTGAGGAGGGGGTTATGGTGGGAGGGGGGGGGCTTGACTTGGCTAGGGAGAAGCTTAGGGTTCCTATGTCTCTCTTGATAAAGATTTTCAACCAAACATGATTGCTTCAGAGAAGGAGAAGAAGCATTTTGTAGCTTGTTTGTGAGAGAAACACAAGAGGGAGAGTGAGAGACTTTGTGTGTGCCTGTCTGAGTGCATGTGTGTGTGTGTGTGTATCGAGAGGCACAGAGGGAGGTGATTGGTGCCAGGCTGGGTAAGAGCCTGAGGGCTAGCTCACCGATGTGCCACAGTATGTTTCACACCCGGGCTACACAGCTCCCAAACACACACACGGGGATCATTCACTTAATGATTCCATCTGGCCGGTCTTTCTCACTCGCGCGCGTCCAGCGTCTGGAGTGTTTTCACACACACAGCTCCACGCTCACACACACATCCCCAATGACTCACTTGAAAACTAATCTTCCTCTGGCATGGTAACACATTTGGTCTTTTTGAAATCCTCCATGCATCGACATATTGCTGATGCACATTCAAATCACCAGTTAAGATGGATTTGACACGCAGCTGAAGAAGCTACGCTAAAAATGTTTACCATATTCAAGACCAAATATATCACTGTGAAATATTGCCACAGGCTACCACACCCCCCTCTATTCCAAGTATAAAACCCCCCAATTCAGCAACCTGGAAGGAGCAGACAGGTGTGAACAGTATGGTGGATGGACCTTTAGTTCCAGCCTTCAACCATGTCAAAGACAATGTAGGTCTGAGGGTGGGAAGTGGATTTGGAAACCCAAAATGTAGTACTTAGAGAATAACATTTACCTCAGAAAGTGCAGTACATGATTCTTACAATGTATTGGGATCCAGTTTATCTCAGGGCCATGATACGGCTAATCAGCTGCTAGCTAGCTGACAAGCTAGGAAAATGTTGGTTGTTGCACTACACTGGTACAGAAATGAAGGAACGCGCTCCCAGTTCAACCCAATCTTGTGTTCTTCTGATTCGCCAAATTACGATGACTTCCTCTTGCCCTCCTTCCTAATCATACAGCTGTTGCTTACCCAGAATCTCCTGCAGGAGAGTCTGGGACACCTACCTTTAAAAACAGAGCACATCACCACCATGTCCATTCACACCTGTAGAATGCTTTCACTGATCTGAGATTACTGGACAGGTGCCAGCAACGGTCATGGCCGCGTGGCTTACACCTATCGAATACGTCAGATCTACACACAGTTAGTATGGCGGGGGCTTCTGAGGTGGCCCGGGCTCAGTAGTCATGAGGGAGGCGGGCGAGCGGCTTCAGTACCATGTGGGAGACGGGAGAGCGGTTGTCCACTCACGGTGCTGTCGATGTAGGCCTCGGTCCACACCGTTTCGTGCTCCTGGTCGATCACTTTGGGCCTACTGAGCACGTGCAGGTACTCCATCACGTTCTCCTGAACGTCTGCCAGCGTGGAGATCTGGGTGAAGTAGCCTGAGGAGGGAGGGAGGCAGGGAGGGGGGAGGAGGGAGGGGAGGGAGGCAGGGGGGAGGGAGGCAGGGAGGAGGGAGGCAGGGAGGGAGGCAGGGAGGCAGGGAGGGGGGGAGGCAGGGAGGGGGGAGGGAGGGAGGGGGGAGGGAGGCAGGGGGGAGGGAGGCAGGAGGGGAGGCAGGGAGGCAGGGAGGGGGGGAGGCAGGGAGGGGGAGGGAGGCAGGGAGGGGGGAGGGAGAGGGGAGGGAGGGCAGGGAGGGGGGAGGGAGGCAGGGGGGAGGGAGGCAGGGGGAGGGAGGCAGGGAGGGAGGTAGGGAGGCAGGGAGGGGGGGAGCAGGAGGGGGGAGGGAGGCAGGGAGGGGGGGAGGGAGAGGGGAGGGAGGCAGGGAGGCAGGGAGGGGGGAGGGAGAGGGGAGAGGCAGTGGGGAGGATACGAGAGAGAGACAGAGAGAAGGAGGTAGGGAAGGGGGGCAGAGGCAGGTGAGAGAAGGAGATACAGAGAGAGGAAAGGGTGGGAGGGAGGGGAGAGAAGAGGCAGCACAGACAGAAAGACATGGGTATTAGAGGACAGAAGCACAGAACAGAAGCAGTCAGAGAGTGACAAATGGCAGGAATAGGAAGTGAGTAAATGCCCATCAAATCAATCTTCTGTTCACTAGAAACCTAGTTACACAGCGACTCATCGCACTCACGTCTCAGCCATTATCTTCGCAGTCACAACAGAACTATTACGTCTGCGCCAAACTGTTCAACAGATGTGATTGGAAGAGGCAGTCGGGCAGACGGAGTTGTGTCCGTGTCACAGTGATGTGCTGCGTGTCACATTAGCAGCGCGCGACATCAGCGCAGTACGCAGGAGACACGGGGAACATGGATATGGTACATCGAGCTTTAGAATGACAAACTGGGTGGTTTTGTCGTGTTGTCCCATGCAGAGAGCCCGTGGAGATGCAGGTCCTGCTGTAACTCGATGGGGCCCGGTGTCGTAGGGGAAGCAAACCCTGTCCTAGTTAGCTCTCATGCTAATGTAGACATGGGGGAGATGAGTGGTCTGCTTCAGTCCTCCTCAGCAGGGAAGAGGGATTGGGAGAGAGAGAGAGAGAGAGAGAGAGAGAGAGAGAGAGAGAGAGAGAGAGAGAGAGAGAGAGAGAGAGAGAGAGAGAGGAAGCGGGGAGAAGGAAAGAAAAGAGCGAGAGACAAGAAAAGAGAAGAAAGAAAGGGATGGTGAAAGGGGGACTGGGTTTCTAGAAGAGACGGTGAAACAGAGAGACAGACAGAGAGAGACAGACCATTGAGGAAAGAGAGAGAAACCAAAGTTTCCAATGTATCGAGTTTGTCAGCAGAACAGACAGACAGAGGGAGAGAGAGAGAGAGAGAGAGAGAGAGAGAGGGGGGGGAGGGAGAGAGAGAGAGAGAGAGAGAGAAGGAGAGAGAGAGAAGAGAGAGAGAGAGAGAGAGAGGAGGGGAGAGAGGGGGTGGAGGGGGGGGGGGAGGGAGAGATGAGCAAAAGAGATGAGGAAGAAGGGAGGAAGAGGAGAGAGAGAGCAGCACCACGCACCCATCCGTATAACCAGAAAACTCCCCCCCCATCCCAGCTGGGCAGTCGAGGGGAAAATCACGCCTCGGGGGGATAGATTTGGGGCGAGCCGTCGTCCCAGCCATGCCTCTGACCTCGCAGAGACCGAGAAGCAGCTCTCAAGGAGTCCCAGACACCGATCTGAAACCAGCGCAGCATTTTGACTCCTGATGATGGAGGTTAGGATTCACAGTGGCTGAGATGTGGTGACCCAGTTGAACGTGGTGTTGGTCAGCACTGGTCTGGTCAGCACTGGTCTGAGGTAGCTCGGAGCGGCGCCCGGGAGTTCACCTCTGCAGCCAGGAGGGGGCGGTAGAGGTGACCACCGCTTGTGTGATGTCAAGACGTTGCCCACTTAAGACATGTCATGAAAGAAGAGAGGGATGGAGAGATGGATCCAACATGGAACCGTACTTTCTGTCGACCAGAATGGATGCGTGAGAAAAACTTTGACCAAGGAATGTGAAAGAGGCCTGTGTCAAGTGAACAGGAATGAATTTCCTATTACCAGACAACAAGGCTGCTAGTAGCTTTCTGGGTCTTTTTCCCACCATCATGTAATAAAGAATTAACATCCCTCAAATGCTCCAGCCCAGCGGCTGAAACCAAATCAACAGCTGTCAAACTAATTTGTACTCCATATAGTGGTTGTGAGTAGAATCCTAGAGACGGAGAAGGAAAAGAGAGACTGAAAAGAAAGAGAGACCCAAATCAGAAGGGGCGAGAGAAGGAAAAAGAGTAAGAGAGAGAGACAAAGAGACAGAAGGCGAGAAAAAGAGAGACAGGGAGAGAGAGAGGACAGCTTCCAGGTAGAGAGGTGCCACAGACATGAATCATCATTGCGTCCGCCCGCTCGTTAGGATCGCTAATCCCCCATTTGCACCCTCGCACCCTCAGCCTGACAGAACGCCTCCACAACCTGACCTGGGTGGTCTGTGGGGGGGGGGAGTCCTGATCTACGCTTGACTGATCTACAAATCACCGGGGCATTGTCAACACCTGTTCCTTATGAGTTGTAGATCTGCAAGGCGGTCCGGGCAAAGGCGAGCTGTCCGCATGTTTGTTCCTGGTGCACAGAAACACACCACCACTTTCGCTGCCATGACGCGATTAAAAACACAAGACAGCAGCTAACATGATGAATGCTATTAAACTAATGAAGCATGGCAAGGATATGGAGTTTGAAGCAGATGTTCAGTCTGTCCTGAAAGTCGTCTGTGGATGCATTCACTACATTTTCACAGTCATTTTGCCGTACCAAGACCTCCCGAGGAGGCCATTCCAGTAATACTGACAAACACTGACCCTGACCTCCAACTCTAATCAGACAAGCAAACGATCCAACTAGCATGTTAGCTGAGGAATATTATGATGATAGGATAGTGTGATACAGACCAAATCCTGACACACACACACACACACACAAAACAGACAGGCACTAACACACACCCGAGGTGACCCCTGCGCCTGTCTTATGTCAGCCTGTTGGAGGATGTGGAGTCAGACCAGAGGTGCCACCAGCCTCTCAGCTAAATATAGAACCAGTCAGAAAAGGACTCTATCTACCAGCTGAAACACACTCACACACACACACTTATGGAAAGTGCTGTATCCACACACAGGCAGTCTCAACTAGCTGTGGATATGATACGGAGTGACATGTCCCTTCTGTACAGCAGCCAGCTGCACAACATCACACACACACACACACACACACACAGACTAGCACACTTACACACAGTATATACAGAAATATATGCACACACACACACATTCAGAATGCATCAAATACAGATCGCGCAAAACTGAACTTGGTTACAGCATCCCACCTTTATTTGCACAAGCCATCCATTTCAGATTATCAGCGAAGGCTGACTCTCGTCCAATCAGGTAGGGGAATATACGGACCTGCGGAGGGAAGGCAGATAGCTCCCGTCAGTCATTTTAATCGCCTTCCGATAGAGCCCAGCGAACTATCACAGGAGATAACACAGGCAGACCCTCACAGAGGTTACAGCATGCTATCACAGGAGATAACACAGGCAGACCCTCACAGAGGTTACAGCATGCTATCACAGGAGATAACACAGGCAGACCCTCACAGAGGTTACAGCATGCTATCACAGGAGATAACACAGAATCAGAATCAGAATGGGATTTATTCGCCATGAAAGTTTGCACAGACAAGGAATTTGCTTTGGCAGGAAGGTGCATACAATAAACATATAGGGACCTAAAATTTAAATATGTGGACTATCTATACTAAGGGTACATAAGCTAGCAGTACTAAGTGGAGGCAGACCCTCACAGAGGTTACAGCATGCTATCAGCTCGTGATTAGTTGGGAATTTGTTCCTGCTTAATCGAGTTGTAAACTTGTATAATACTGTAATTTAAGGCATTTGAGTTTGTCATTAAGTCACAGGGGGAAAAAACGACATTAGGGAACTTATTCCATGATAATTAACACACAAACTCAGTTTACCCCCACAAAAGGGGGGTAAATTCAAAATGCATAATTTCTGTGGTAAAATGTCTCCTTTGCTGTGTGGCGGCCTCATGTGCACTCGCTTCATCAGTCCCGGGGACTCAACACACCCAGCCCACTGGACTGTAACATGTGCGGCTGGCAGGTGCGCGTGTGTTGGTGTGTAAGATCTGTTTTTGTGTGTATGTGCGTGTGTGTGTGTGTGTGTGTAAGTGTGGGTGGGTGTGTTCTGTGTGTGTGTGATGATGAGAAGGAGCAGGTAGCCAGATTGGACCAGATGCAGGACCAGATGCAGGCCTCGGGGGACATTGCTGCACCCCACCCCCCACCCCCCACCCCCTCCCTTGCCCACATTCCTCACACACTCCCTCCTTGTGGCATGAGTGTTATGTGAATGTGTGCATGTTTTCGGATACATTTGCGGTTTGCGGTTAGCATGTGTAGCTTTGAAAGGTGTCAGTCAGACTGTGTTTACTGTAGAAGCGCACAGCACAAATCCTACAAACCACCCTGGTTGAAGGATCGTGTCCTAAAGATATCCAGCCTTTCTCCATTATTCAGTGTCATTCACAATGGGCCGAACCCTGATACAGTGATAGGCTCTGGTGTTCTCTAAAGGCTATTGTCAGTTGTAATGACTACCTCCGAACGTAATAACAAGCTCTCTGATGCCAGGTTTGGAGAGCGCCTATCACCAGGATCATTACACGCATTAGAGTCCGTCACAGATGCTGGCTGTTCCATCGTCAGAGGAAATGAAAATCTCGTCCCACTCTCATGTGGGCTCCCTGTAGCCCCCGGGCCGCTGACAGACTGGCGTGACTGAAAAACGCTGTGTCACTGATTCTCTCCTGACGTCGACACAGGGACGCGGGGTCTAGGGTGTGCAGCACTGTGTGTGTGTGTGTAGTGTGTGGTCCTGGAGCAGTGGCTCTGTGATAGACCTCCACTGGGATGGTTGGACCATTAAATATGAACCAGGTTTACGGTTGACTTCAAACAAAACCACCGTTCCTTTAGCAGTCAGAGAAAGTGCAAAGAACACACTCCGTTACGCAAACCAAAACACACGCACATACACTTGCAGAACATGGAAAAGGAGAATTATTTATTCGGTGGAGGTTCTCTCTCAGAAGTGCAATCTTGAAGCTCCTTACATGCTACATGCGAGACGTGTTGGTTTTAAATGTCAGCATTTATGATTGACTATTTCCTGAATGTCAACGATAATGAACTAGATTGTGATGTGTACAATATGGAGTCCTGTGCGAGACTACATGTGTTTGGACGCCTGAGGCTAGGGGGACAGGCAGTGAAACCTCGCCATGAGACGCTTCCCACTGTGAGGGGGGGGGAGATTCCCTGCAGTAACTGAAAACTCAAATACTAGTTCAGTGAGTTGTGGGGGGGGGGGGGGGGGGGAGGTAAAGAAAGGCCAGGTGTGTGAATGTGTGTGTGTGTGTATGTGGAAGACAGGGTAGACTCAGCAGTAATAAAGGTGATTACAGAGATGAAAGATCTTAAACGTCATCCTACTACACTGTCGGTCCCCCTCCTCTGCGACATAACTTACCCAAACCAGCTGCTGTGACCTCTGTCACACCCATCTAAGCACACACACACACATGTACACACACACATGTACACACACCCATGCATACAGATTTGGAACCAGATGGGTCTTCTCTGCTTCATTATTCTCAGTCTGGAAGGATAGATGTGTGTGTGTGCGTGTGTGCGTGCGTGTGAGTGAGTGAGCGTGTGTGTTGACTGGTTGGTCCAGATAGGTTGCTCAGGTCTGTTGGTCCAGATAGGTTGCTCAGGTCTGGTTGGTCCAGATAGATTGCTCAGGTCTGGTGGGCTACCAGCTGATGGGGTGGAGGGCATGGTGTGCAGGTGCAGGATGATTTGCCAGGGGCACACACACACACACACGCAAGTAAACGCCCGACGACACCATCAATCATCGCCCGTGACCATGAATACACACAGGCCACACACAGGTGTCTCCATCCACGCTTTAACAAGGATGTGTGTGTCTGCGGTGTGTGTGTTGTGTGTGTCTGTGCGTGTGTGTGTCTGTGTGTGTGTGTGTCTGCGTGTGTGTGTGTCTGTGTGTGTGTGTGTCTGTGTGTGTGTGTGTGTCTGTGTGTCTGTGTGTGTGTGTGTGTCTGTGTGTGTCTGTGTGTGTGTGTCCTGTGTGTGTCTGTGTGTTGTGTGTGTGTGTGTGTCTGTGTGTGTGTGTCTGTGTGTGTCTGTGTGAGTGTGTCTGTGTGTGTGTGTGTGTCTGTGTGTGTGTGTGTGTCTGTGTGTCTGTGTGTGTGTGTGTGTGTGTGTGTGTGTACCGCGCCGTTCCTCCGTCTTGTTAGGCAGGACACAGGCTGCAGGATGCTCAGAAGCAGCAGTAGAGAATAGAGATGAATTAATTAGGTCCACCGGGCTCCCAGAGGCCCTGTAGACTATTAGAGACGAGCCGAATTCAATCTTAAACACTCGTGTCTCGTCTGACGGTCTGTTGATGACACACCGTCTGAGAGATAGCGTTCGTCCTGACAGACTGGAGCCTCTCTCTCTGACACAATACTAGACCATCTTTCTTTCTTTTTTATCTTTGTTAAACTCTTACAAAAACAAAATTAAGAATTCCAATATTTATTATTGATTTCAAGTTTTCCTGAAAAACTTTTGTTTTTAATCATTTGTTTCTTCTTTTGTTAAACTCATCTTGGCATCGACATGAGGATAACTTCAAAGTGAGCAGCTCTGGACCTTCGGATCACCTGGAGCAGAAACGCTCAAACAAGTGAGTACAGGCAGTTAAAACAGTCACAGAGGAAACTGTTCTTCAGAACAATGGACATCCAATCACTTGATATCCTGTAGAGAATTCTAAATGCTACAAATGGAGGGTAGTGACTGGTCTGCTAATGTATTTTCCTGTCCCTTAAGCACACTTATACCATGGTCTGGGTGAATACTCGATTCTGATTGGCTGCAGGGGTGTCTGTGCTTTGGCAGGGTGACTGCTGCGCGGACCTGCAGAGATGGCAGTCATCAACCAGCATTCACACACATCTCGCTGAGTTAATCGCTCGCAGGTGTGCGAGAGTGTGAACGTGTATGTTTCTGTGCTTGCGTTGTGTGCGAGTGTGCACGGTTACACGCATGTGTGTGTCAGTGTGTCTGTGTGTGTCCACACTGCGAGGAAGATTGCAAGGGGCAGCCTGTGACTCAAATCTCTTGTTGTCAACATCAAAATGATGCTAGGAAGAAAATTACTCTCACAGAAATATGTATTTTGCTACTGCAGAGGAAGGAACTGGCCTATGTATTTAAAAATCATTGGTCAAATGTTGTATGGCAGAATGGAAAAGACTACAATTTGCTGCTGCAAAAACATGTTGAAAAAGACTGAAGAAAGTTAAGGCACAATACCAATACGAATATTTCACATGTGAGAATGTCTATGAGTGTGTGAGTGCACAAAGATCTATAGTCTTATAGTTTGTGGACAAGTGATCAGGTTTCTATTTTTGGTTCCACGTGAGTCGTTTGTAACTGTCTCATGACTGTACGTTAAGCTGAACGTAGGTCCCAAGGTGAGAGCAGCGTCCTTTCTGTTAGAGGCTGTATCCCGGCCCTGGGGCTGGGAGGGTTAGGCTTGTGTTGGTTGGAGGCCACGAGGCCGTATCGAGGCCCTGAGGCTGGGAGGGTTAGGCTTGTGTTGGTTGGAGGGCACGGAGGCCGTATCGAGGCCCTGAGGCTGGGAGGGTTAGGCTTGTGTTGGTTGGAGGCAACGAGGCCGTATCGAGGCCCTGAGGCTGGGAGGGTTAGGCTTGTGTTGGTTGGAGGCCACGAGGCCGTATCGAGGCCCTGGGGCTGGGAGGGTTAGGCTTGTGTTGGTTGGGAGGCCACGAGGCCGTATCGAGGCCCTGAGGCTGGGAGGGTTAGGCTTTGTGTTGGTTGGAGGCCACAAGGCCGTATCGAGGCCCTGGGCTGGGAGGGTTAGGCTGGTGTTGGTTGGAGGCCACGAGGCCGTATCGAGGCCCTGGGGCTGGGAGGGTGAGGCTGGTGTTGGTTGGAGGCCACGAGGCCGTATCGAGGCCCTGGGGCTGGGAGGGTGAGGCTGGTGTTGGTTGGAGGCCATTCTAAACAGGTGCACCAACAGCAGTTAGACTGTCTGGAGAGTGTGACAGAGACTGAGAAGCCTATTATCACCAGGGCTGTTTTCAAATGAAACAATCTAGCAGGCCTGTCGCCTTGCATGTTGGGGGGGGGGGAGGGGGGGGGAGGGGGGGGGAAGGGGGGGCACCAGGAGGGAGGGAGAAAAAGCCACACGTGGACACACACACCACACACACCCCGACGCTGTGTCCGTACCATGAATGTGAACAGCCCGATCCTCCTCCTAGCACACCTTACTGTCTATCGTGACAGAACATCCCTCGGCTTTTCAACGGGGTTTAAATGGTTTTGCCCGACGTCAGACCCGTCTGACATCACACGCGTGATAATATCGGGTCTCGAGCTGCAGAATGTTCATCCTGATCCCTCACCACAACATCGTCCGCCAGTCTCACACCTCCAACCTGACCCCCCTGCTCTGGAGGAGAGCAGTACGGCACCGCCCATGTCCACCTCACCTGCCCGCGCTCTGCCTCCAACCCTGCGCTACAGCTCAGCCAGTGTGGGGGGGGGGGGTGTACGTACGCATGTGTGCGTGGGGTGTGTGTGTATGCGCGCGTGGAGACTTTCTGGCTTTTAAGCATTAAATGTTTTTGCAAGGGCACGGACCCCCTGGGATTCCTCTAACAGAACAGGCTGACCTAAGAATAGCCCCCCATCTCGGCTGCCCCTCCTCCCCTCTTTCCACACCTCTGCCTCCCTCTATCTCCCTCGCGCCAGACCTCCACCCCCCACTAACACTCCCTCCCCTCTCTCTCACCTTCTCACCTTGTGTCCTCCCCTCTCTCTCACCCTCTCTCCAGACCTCCATGCCCCACTCCCTCCCTCCTTCTCTCTCTCCTTTCCCCCATTTCCCCTCTCTCCTCCTCCTTCTCTCCCTCTTTTCCTGCCTCCCCCCCCCTTCCACCACCCCCTTCCTCTCTGTCCATCTTTCCTCCCATTACCCGGGCCCTGTAATCACAGGAGAGGGCTGGAGCAGATAGCTTCCCTCCTGGAGAGGGAAGGCCACCCCTCTCTAGACTCTCAGCCCTCACTGAGAACAGGCCTCCCCATCACATAAGCAGCACACCACTTCTGTAAAACCCTTCACATTTTTCCGAAGGTTTTTGTTCGTTTGTTCTATCCCTCATACATGGCAAACAAACTTTGAGGTCACTGCATATATTGCGGAATGTCAAAAGTAATGAAACGTCAAATTCAATTGAAGGCAGAAAATGAAGATAGGCTGTGTGTGGATGGGGATGGAAGTAGTTCTAACGGTCTAACAGTTAGCGCGGTGGTGAGAGGTGCGCTCACCTTGCGGTCGGGCCAGTTGTACTTGGCGAAGACGGCGTCGTAAGTGTCCACTGCTCCGTCTGTCACCAACATGATGGCCTGGCTACACACACTGCCTCTCCCGTCTGGTTAAACTGAGAGAGAGAGAGAGAGAGAGAGAGAGAGAGAGAGAGAGAGAGAGAGAGAGAGAGAGAGAGAGAGAGAGAGAGAGATAGAGAGAGAGAGAGAGAGAGATATCATTATATTACTTAGTTCCACATCTAACAGAGGAACCAGCAGGTGCTTCAATGCAACATCCACCTAATGAGCTAATGACATATCCAACACACTTTGGCATTCACTAATATATAAACACAATAAAGGAATGTGTACCTACAATAATGCACACACACACACACACTAAAAGGGGTCATTAACATGTGTGTGTTTGAGTGTGTGTATGTGTGTGTGCGCATGTCTTTGTCATCAACACTGGACCCGGTCATTATTCCCCTGTTTATTCAGCTCCAGCATGTGTGTGTTGATTATAGTATTAATTACAATGTTTTAATTAACAATGATATGACCTTGTCCTCTCACTGTCTCTCTCCCTGTTTGCCCGCTGCGTGTACCAGGCGTCTGTGTGTTAGTGTGCGTCTGTACGTGTGTGTTTGTGTGTGTGTGCGTGTGTGTAATTACTCACATCATTGAGGAGGTTGAAGGCCTCTGTGAGCGCCACATCCAGCATGCCGATCCCTTTAGCAAACAGCTTATCAAGACGCTGCCGGAAATGCTGCAACGAGACAGAGAGGATGGAAGGAGGCGGTGAGGAGGAGGAAACAGTGAACACAACAACACAAAAAGAGAGCTTTTCGAAGCGTCATTTCAATTCACAGAGATCCCCTTTCGATGAGGTGCTCTAATCAGAGTTCAAACTGGTAGCCAAATCAAGCGCGGCCAGGAGTCAGAACATTCTAGCACATGAACATGAAGCCCCCGCAGTCCATTAACCTTTTCATGTTCCTGTTAAATTTGCCTGAAAACGCCTAAACAGCATACCCAAAGTAAATTGGAAGCTGTTCTTGAACCATTTGGAGTACATGCATGTAAATGATCTCTTTTGAAAGCTGACACTCTGAAGTTATGTCCCCTGTTGTCAGGACCCCTGTCAGTCCTTCTAGTGTTGAGTAATAGAAGCTTGAACACAAGGAAAGTGAAAATTTCTATTTCCGCCTAGATTTTGTTTTGAAAACAGAGGCCTGAAGAGGCCTAGAGGTGGTAGGTATTATCTGGAAGACTAAATTGGACCACAGGTTGAAGCCTTACCCAATTCAAATCAAAAGTCAAACATAATACCACAATATATTCATATTTGACACATGTTTTTATAAGAGTACATCCAGGAATTTTCTAAAAGGGTCTTTTGGAGACTCCAAAAATGACCCTTTGTAACCAAGGTCAAGGTCAAATAAAAAGGTATTATTTTTCATAATTGTTATCTCTGGCCCATCTCTGGTACTTAGAAATATCATATATAATAGCTAAATCCCTAATTAGTAATACTGAAACACAAAAACTGAAGCATGAACACATTGGATGTGCTTTATCTGATTCCAAGGATTGGCGCACAAAGAACACTGATTCTGTCAACCATATTGCGCAATCGACTGTTATTTTGAAGGCTCCACAGACGCATACAAATGAGGTATTGGCATTTTCAGCTAGCTGTCAGCTACAAGGCTAACGAGCTAATTTCAGAGCCAGTCGAAGCCAGTTCGAGAATTTGTTTAGAACGAGTGTGGGGGGGGGGGGGGCGGGGGGGGGCAGGACGCACAGACCTAGTTGGCTTTAGAGGGCTGTCAACGGGGCATGGAAGCTCCTATTGGGTCGAACAAGGTGTCAATCAAAAGGGAGGGTCAACGGACATTTTGAGACCTTCATTTTGTAAATACTCCGTTGATAAATCGGAGAAAATAACACTTTTATGTGAACAAGTTGTTTCTTCCGTCGGCTAAACTTGCATAATGAAACAAAGGATAATGGCTATTCATGAACGTAAAACATTGTATTTGGACGAATTACTTTACATGGTTAGATACTTTGAACCCTTGGGACTTACGCAGATCAAGTTTTGATGGCATGATTTGCACACCTGGACCTATTTGAAACAACTTAGGGTGAGTACAACTTTTTCTTTGGCATTGTTGAAGGAATGTTCACCGGAAAAAGACGTTGACTTTGCTTGCTATTGCGACTTGATCTTGAATTGGTTTATTTCAATGGAAGCACAAGAATCGTAGCTTTCCAACGATGTATAACATGTGTAGCGTCTAAAAAATATATTTTTTAGAATTTAGTGCGTCGTAACTGAGGAAGGGGGAGGCAGCATTTTTGTCTCGCGGGCGAAACAGGAGCGTAAACATGGTTAACCACCACTATCACCACAGACGAGCCGCATTGTTTACATCCCACATGCTTCACATCCAACTCCTCCTCATCTACCCTCAGTCCAAAACTACAGCACACCTTCTTCCATTGGTGCTTGTGTGTGTGTGTGTGTGTGTGGGGGGGGGGGGGGGGGGGACTTCCACCCACATACACCATCATCTAACACTGCACGTTGTTAATAGAGTTTAATGGTGTTGATGGCCTGACAGGATTCCTTTGTGTGTTACTGTATGTTCATATTGAGAAATCTTTATTTATATTAAATATATATAATTAAAGACATTAAAGAAGTAATTCCTATTCGTAATGTTGAGGATGTCAGTCTCGTTCTCATGTACCAGTTGAATCGAACTCAGTCACAAGTACATCATACTCTGCTCCTCTCCCTCCATCCCCTCCTCTTCCTCTCCCTGTCT
>NC_085021.1:19382834-19432834 GCF_963692335.1 Osmerus eperlanus
CCCCCCTCCCCCGCCCTTTAGCATCCTTCCTTTCCCTCATCCCTGCCGTGTCTTTAGCCGCCGCATGCAGGGAAGACAGGACGACAGGGTTTAGTTTGGAACGCAGACACGCCAACACACACCTGAAGGCAGCATGGCTGGAAGATGTATGGGCTGGGAACCCTTATATCTCATCACAGAGCCAGGGGCAGATAAGGAGAATGTGTGTGTGTGTGTGTGTGTGTGTGTGCTGTGAGAGCGCAGAGCCCCTGGGGTGCTAGGACAGAGGAATCACAGAGCTGTGTGCTTCTGGAACAAACAGAGATAAGGATGAGAGGAAAGAAGGAGGGGGTGAGAGAGGAGGGGGAGAATAACATTCTAGAAAGGTCTGGCCGCTTAGCCTTAGACTCGGACGGAAATGTCAGACACTGCCTGCGAAGCTTCTGTCAATACACACAGCTGCCGAGTGTGTGTGTCTGTGTGCGGTGTGTGTGCGGTGTGCGTCTGTGTGCGGTGTGTGTGCGGTGTGCGGTGTGTGTCTGTGTGCGGTGTGTGTCTGTGTGCGGTGTGTGTCTGTGTGCGGTGTGTGTCTGTGTGCGTCTGTGTGCGGTGTGTGTTTGTGTGCGTCTGTGTGCGGTGTGTGTTTGTGTGCGTCTGTGTGCGGTGTGTGTGCGGTGTGTGTTTGTGTGCGGTGGGTGTGTGTGTGCGGTGCGTGTTTGTTTGAGGGTCTGGTACGTGTTCTGCTCCATTGACACTCCTTATGATATTCTTATTCTCTTGTGAGACTCCTTTGACCTATGCTCTGTGGCGGTCCCCTCTGCAGTCAATCTGTGTGTGTGTGTTTGTTCAGGGGGCTTTACGTGTGGCCTTGCATGTGTGTGTGTGACGTGACGTGGTGTGTTCTGCAAACGCACACACCCTCAGGTCTAGTCTGTCAAAGTTTCCTGTGTGTTGTAGTTCACAGTCAGTGAGATTGACTTCCACTCGTAGACGCTGATGTGAACCTCAACAGAGCCTGGAGTCAGCGGCGTGGCGTCAGCCTGGCGGGGCGGGGAGGGGGGCGGGGCGGGGAGGGGGGCGGGGCGGGGAGGGGGGGAGGGGGGGAGGGGGGCGGGGCGGGGAGGGGGGGGGGAGGCCGGGGCTTGTGGACGCTCACGGGGACGCGTCAGATGGGGCCAGGCCTGGGGGGGCGGGCAGGCCTGGAGGTCTGGAGGGCCTCCAGGCAGGCATTTCAAGTCTTCCGTTTCACTGGTGCACAGATACAATTGTGTACCGGCGCGTGTTTATTCTAATGTGTGTGTATTTGTGTGTCTGTGTGTGCGTATGTCTAAATGACGCCGACATGTATTCCTATCAGTGGGGGGTCTTGACAGAGCATGCAATGCTGCTTCAGAGAGAGGAAATGACTTTTTCCACTGTCATTTTGTGATTTGGCTTGGTGAGAGATGATAGCAGTAATTAAACTGACACAGTCGGAGAGGCAGGCCCTGCTGTCTCCAAAACACACACACACACATACTCCCACATGTACACACACACAACCTCCCACGCACACACACACGTCCTTCCGCACACACACACTGCCACATGCACGCACACACACTCAGCCATCTTATCTCTGCTAACCGATACACAGGAAGCCTGACCAGCCTCAGACATGTTCTCTGATCCATTAAGGATCCACTTCCTGTCTCGATCCACACGAGACGGAGGGGATTTGGGTTTCCAACACCCATTTGCTCCTGACATGTTCCCTCCCTCCGTCAGCTCTCAGGAGCTGAAAGCTCCGACCTTAGTCCATCAATTATAAATGTTAGGAAGAGAAGAAGAAGAAGAGAGAGTGAATAAATCTGGAGATGACTGCGGATTGGTGCGTTAGCGCAGACGAGGCATGCAGTACCGCTGACCTATGCTAACAAGCGCTAGAGCAGCTGCGGGAGGGGCGAGGCGCGGCGGGGGATAGAGGAGGGGGGGAGGGGGGTGTGTGGGGGGGGGGGTGAAGGAGCAAGGTGGGGGCAGGGGGGGGTGAGCATGCATTATTGACAGCGAGCGGAAGTCCTGGAACTTTTGACGCAGTACACTCTCCCTTGCCTCGGCACATTTCGCTCTGACGGACGGACGGATGGGGGGCAAAAAATAAAATAAAGAAAACGTCCCGTTTCTGAAAGTTCCCCCTGAGGTGGGAGGTAGAGGGGCGGAGCCTGCAGTCACCCTCTGCAGTGGTGTCCCAGCATGCAAAGCAGCATTTGGCGTGTGCGCTCCCAACAACAAGACGACACACACAAAATAGCTACAAACTTTTACATGTATTTTTGATGTTCAGCTGCAGCAAAAACTACTATACAAAAATCTGATTCGTAAAAGTAGACATCATAAAACCAAACACCATAAGGGGTTACTCTTTACATGTATTTTAAATGTCTGTACAGCCGAGAAACCCGGAGAACCCTCTTGGTACCCCCTGTGTATTGAGATGATGCTGCTTGTGTCGGGGCCCCGGTTCTGCTGTATCAGGCCTTGGCTTGCCTCTCCTGTGATTCTGGTCATGGACTCAGTTAGTGCAACCTAAGCCTTGGCCCCTGGTACCAGAGCAGCTCTGGGGTCGGGCTGCTGCCAGCGGCCTGGTCCACTGGGGACTGGGCTGGGCCAAACTGGGCTGGGCTGGGGTGAAGCTATCAATAGCACCAGGGACAGCAATTAATATTGTCAAACCAGAGAAGAGTTGCAGCATCAACAGAATGAAAAAGTGCCCTGTGACACTTTCCTTTCCTGTGTTTACCACCTTCAGGCTGGCCAAGGGCCATGAGAGAGAGAGAGAGAGAGAGAGAGAGAGAGAGAGAGAGAGAGAGAGAGAGAGAGAGAGAGAGAGAGAGAGAGAGAGAGAGAGAGGGAGGGAAAGAGAGAGAGAGGGAGAGGGAGAGAAAGAGAGAGGGAGACAGAGATATAGGGTGAGAGGGAGAGAGACAACAATCAGTTACTGATGATCAAATCAATAACCAGTCATTAATATCCCCTCTGATCAGGTTCTCTCTCGCTCTGTGTCTCTCTCTGTCTCTCTCTCCTCCTCCTCCTCTCTGGCTGGTGGGTGATAACAGTGCCTCAATGGAAGAGAGACCATCTCTGCTCTGACCTCTACTGGCTGTCTCGGCCTCGTCATTAGGCACCTGTCACCCTCTACCTACACCTACACACACACACACACACCAAATACACACATTAAACACACCCACTCAAATCCTCACACGTCGTGTGTATGCCCATACACACACACACACACACACTCCCAGCTGCGGTGACAGGGATATGAGAAGGGGACAGCAGGTGAATTTACCAGTGGAGCCATCCAGAAGTCAGTGTGTCAGTGTGATGCTGCAGCTGTGTCAGAGGTAGAGATGGATAGGAGGGCAAGCTAGGACAGGAACATAGTCCAGTCTATACTAGCACACACCCCCAGAGGAAGATAGAGCAGGAACATAGTCCAGTCTATACTAGCACACACCCTCAGAGGAAGATAGGGCAGGAACATTGTCCAGTCTATACTAGCACACACCCCCAGAGGAAGATAGAGCAGGAACATAGTCCAGTCTATACTAGCACACACCCCCAGAGGAAGATAGAGCAGGAACATAGTCCAGTCTATACTAGCACACACCCTCAGAGGAAGCTAGGGCAGGAACAGACTCCAGTCTAGCACACACCCCCAGAGGAAACTAGGGTATATTCTAGAACACTAGCACACCCCCCCAGGTCGACAGGACCACCCTCCGAGACTAAGAACAAAAGGATGTCTTCATGTGTCACCTGTCCACATCTTTCAGAACCAGAAACGTCTCCAGGAGAGGAGTTCCAAGCAAACTCTAGACCGGTGAAGGCAACAAGTGATAACTGCAGGTACACCACTTCAATCAGCCCGGTTCATTATACCAGAGGAACTGGCCACAGCTGGACCTCCCCAGAGCTGCTTTGAAGTCCGCTTTTCAACACGAAGGCACTGTGCTTCACTTCAAAGACAACAATTACAACCGCTCCACGGCTTTCAACAGACGCGCTCACCTCGTCTTTTACTCTCTCACTCTGCCTCGCTCCTGCCTCTCTCCTGCCTCTCTCCTGCCTCTCTCCTGTCTCTCTTCTGCCTCTCTCCTGCCTCTCTCCTGCCTCTCTCCTGTCTCTCTCCTGCCTCTCTTCTGCCTCTCTTCTGCCTCTCTCCTGCCTCGCCAACAAGCAACCAGAGGAGAGGATTTTGGGTGACAGCTGTCTGCCACAGTGATAATCTAGCCTGACTCAGAGACTGATAGGAGGTAATACTAATTAAAAGTGACAATAGGAGTGCTGTGATGTTTCCACATGTACACACGCTTCCTTTGTAAGTCTATGTTTACTCCCAAACCATTTCTTAATTGGCCCTGCTTATCTATAATGGAGGAGCAACAATTAGGATCGACTTGGGCAACAGAACAGCATTAGTCTTCTCGGGCAAAGTTTTCTATGAGTCGCTGAAGAGACAGCATCAGCCACGAAGACAGGGAACACACACACAAAATAAATGAAAATTTAAAAAAACTTTTGGAGACCTGATGTGGTTTAGGTTGTGTTACAGTCAAATGTTACGCACATCTTCAAAAACTAGACAATGTTACCTTTCAAATAATTCCTCGCGCTTGCATTTTGTCCTACTGTTCTACTATTATAAGCTTTGCCATTTGGGTACGCCTAATAGGCGAAAAATCCACACATTCCTCGGATGTTAGTAAGACTCTACCAAACACACGGCCACGCAGGGTAGTGTGTCACAGTGAGAGGATACTGCCTCCAGGCAGGTGGCAGAGAGTGTTAAAGAGCGGGAATTGCCGTGGAGACGAGATAAAACCTAGGACAGGAGAATGGTAGCCGAACGGAAATTGAAGCGCGGCGTTTACTTTACCAGAGGAGAGGAGGGGAGAGAGGAGAGAAGAGAAAAAAGGGAGGGAGGGGAGAGGAGAAAGGAGAGGTTCAGGACCACAGCCAGAACATGATACCCCCTGACCCTAAAGAAAGGTAAAAAAGAAGGAAGTATCCGATATTTCCCACTCCGAGTTCTACCTGACAACACAGCTAGCCTGGTGTCACAGCCCCCGGTGAGATATCCCAGAGGTCCGCACTGTATGTCTACTGCTGCGCACTCCTACACTCAACAGGGAGTCAGGTGGCAGAGCGGTTAGGGAGTCGGGCTAGTAATCTGAAGGTTGCCAGTTCGATTCCTGGCCGTGCCAAATGACGTTGTGTCCTTGGGCAAGGCACTTCACCCTACTTGCCTCAGGGGGAATGTCCCTATACTTACTGTAAGTCGCTCTGGATAAGATCGCTGCTAAATGACAACATGTAAATGTAAACATTCCTAGTCTACCATGTCAGCCAGGCTGGGTCACATGGCCACCCAGGACGATGACGCCGTCGTAGTGGGAGTGGGTGTTGTGGTTCCAGGGGTTGAATCCTCTGAGGCACATCATTGTTGAATGGAGAGGATGCCTGCCTCCTGCTAGCCTCCCTAGTTAGCATGCCCTTCATACTGGGGGATACTATCATCCTCTCTGCCCTCGTTCCAACAGCTGCTCTCTCTCTCCTATCCCCCCCTCGTCTTGTCTCTCCATTAAAAGGCACTTCCACCGGGTCCCCGACCGGCATCCCACGACACACACATAAACACATCAGCGCACACTCACATTAGCACACGCAAGCGTACACATAAACACACCATCACACACACGAACATAAGTACACACACACGCATACCAGCACAGACATGCACATCGTCACACACACACACACGCACGCACATAAATACACACACCAGAACACACACAAGCGCACAGCAGCCAAGCACAAGCCATTAGCCAACAGAGCCACTCATGTCTTGGGGGAGTTTAGGCACTTTCAACCCCCCACAGGGGAGCTTGCAGGGTGGGGGGGGGCGACACTAGCACACCCACCACCCCCTTCTGGAACACAGAGTCTACCACAGTTTACTGTCAAGAATAGGTATTTTAGAGGCAGTTGGGATTCTAATTCTCAACTAATAACCACAGACTATTAATAGCACATACTGACACATTTTTAAACCGGGTTTAATTCAACTCGCCCTGTGCGAGAAGAAACCAAGCACAACATTCCTAAAAACTCGGAACTAAATCGAGTCTTTCAAAAACATAATAAAGGTGATGTATTTACACAGATATGTTCATAAAGACTGTAGTGTGACTTTACTGCCAGAGCGATGTTATAGGGCCTCGGGGTGGAAAAAAATGGAGTGTGTGTGTGCAGTGTGTACAGAAGGTCATCATTGTACACACACACACACACACACACACAGAGGAGGCCTTGTCTCTGTCTCTCTCTCTTTCTCCATCTCTCTTACTCTCTGTCTCATATAAACACCGACACTTAAAGAGAAATCCAATTTCTGTTAACAGCCCCATGCAGCACTGATAGGATCTCTCACCTGCAGCCCGAAGAGCTGAACACCACAGATCCATCCATCCAGCACTGCCCCTCTCTCTCCCCATCAGACACACACTCTCACACACACACTCACTCACACACACTCACACTCCCCATCAAGTCTCCCAGCCCTGTCCTAAAGTGGCTTCTAAGATACTAAGTTTCATTTTTTCGTAGGAATCAATAATATGACACATACACTGACAGGTACACTGACACACACATTCACACACACCACAAGCTCACAAACACTACCCCCTCACACAGCCATTTGAAATGTAACATTTTTGCCATTCTGTGGGAAGTTGGGCAGGATCGTTGATGTGGTCAGAATTCTGTTCGTCATTGGTACAGCTGAGGATATAGTGACAGACTTCACTTGTTAACTTCCTGTCATGTTAGGCGTAACCCCCCTCATCTGCTCCTACCATCGTTGCTCGACAACATCATAAAATACAAAGGCAACATTTCCATGTTTGAAGATTCTGATCTTCTTTCATCAACAGACTAGCTAACAACAGATATTTTGGCATACAGTTGCTATGCTACTGTAAGTGGTGATCATATTTCTAAGTGTAGCACTAATGTGTTCGCAAGCTTCTGTTACAGGCTACAATTGCTTTCAGCGAATAATCGACAGTAGATCATTCATGGACAGAAACAGAGCCTGCTAGATAGCCACGAACTTGTTAACTTGGTGTGATATATAAGTAAGTACTAAAAAAGTTGTCATGTTGGCTAAATATCGTTTTATTCTAAAATTAGTGTCCTGCCTGTTTTGTAAATGCATCATTCACCTCTCCTTATTCCTGTTGATCTTCATAAGCTGCTTAGCAGCGCCACTGCCAACTAGCTTTTCATCCATCTAGCCAAGTAGCTCTAATTAGTTCCTAAAAACTGGTGTTCTTGAGCTTTTTATGTGAATGACCTCTAAGGCAAGAGATAAACAGTTACTTTACAAGTACTATCATTCAATTTGTGGCATGCGTCGCCTCATGAACCGTTGAAAATAGATTTTGAGCTAAGACGATCGCTTACAGCCTGCGGCTATAGGTGCTGATGTCCCGAGATTTGCGATTTGTCTTTTAATATATATATCTCCTCCTCACGAGGAATCATGTTGGTTCAGTGTAATACATATGGATGAAATTAAAACACTGAGAAAACTAGAAGTGATGGGGAACTTAACTACCTTAATATCTCAACTGAATCCGTGATCCACCTTCTGTCAGATGGTTAGCTATTTTGGAAGGATCTGAGCCACGCTGAGTGCAAACTCCATTCAGTGAAGATCCAGATGACGCCTTATAGGCCTACTGATTTAAACGGTTACGGAACACATTTGTTTCACTTAACATATTCTCGTCTACTTGAGAAGGAACACAACAGCATTTTTTTTTTTTTTAACACTTCATTTTCATTTTAGCCTGTCGAACTGAGCAGTGGAACTGTCTCGTTTATCTGTGTCCTGAATTCCAGGCAGGAGTAAACCATTAAGTTTTACACCCAAGACTGCCTAAAGCTAAACCAGATTAAAACCCTTTTCATTTGGGTGGCAGGCGTTGTGGATGTACCTCCATGGCCTCGGCCTTCTTCCGGAACATGTCCTCCATGTCGTCTGCCAGCCTCTTCACCAGCCTCAGGCCGTTGATCTCTTCCACCCGCACCGCTCGCTCAAACTCCTTGTATTTCTGGAACACACAAACATACGTGGGCACCTTATTAGAGCTGCTAGACATTTTATGATTGTGATGAAGGATCTAGGTAAGAACTGCAGTGAGTTTGAACGCGTACAAAAGCTGTCAGTTCTGCATGGCCACTGATTGTAAGTAACCTAGCTAACCACTGTCTTTATGAAATACTTCTTGAGTGTTTTGCCTGTTAGACATTTTAATTCCACTCTTATTTTAAATGTGATTTTTCAACAAACGTGAACATAAAATATAAAATACCCCTTCACACCCATCGTGGGTGTGAATGTTTGAGCCAAAGAAAAACGCAAATCCTCCAATCCCCTCTTCTGGAGACCGAGACAGTAAGTCGAGCTGATTCGGACTCATGCCCTCGCCGCACACACACACACACATTGCTTTGCTGCCTGGGTGTTGGGGAGTTGCTTTTTAAATTATTTTTTTCAACATCAGGAATACTGTTGGTCTTCAAAGCTGCAGACGCCTGCGTTCAAGTCTGGAGGGATTTAACCGAAGATTACCGTCATATCAAATGGCAGTGGTCTCTATAATGTTGGGCCAAACAGCTTAGACTAACACTCTCACCCTGGTCTTACAGCAACCGAATGACAGAATGAAGGAGGAGGAAAGAGGGATGAAGAAAGAGGTGAGGAGGGAGAGAAGGAGAGAGCGAGAGGAAAAGAGAAGGGTAAGGAATGCCATCCGACTTGTCTGGCGTGGGCGAGGACAGTTAGGATTTAGATGATGATCAGAGAAACTGCGAGACATGACAAAACTGGAGGAGAATTCTGTATCACTGGATTGATGGTTTTAAGAGAGGCTGTTCTCTGGGACGATGTACTGCAGGCAGCAGGAGAGGTGGAGAGGCAGGGAAAGTGAGAGACTGCAGCTATTTACTCCTGTTCATTGTACACTGAATGAATCCTCAGCAGAGTCAATTTACGACACATTATCATTGAAATGAACTGCAAAGTGCCTCCTTTTTGAAACAATCAAATGCACTAAAGTCCATTTCCGTATTTTCCGATACTGAGTGCCCTTTGTTCACAGGAACAAGTGCGTACAGGAACTCAGTGCTACAAAAATGTGTGTCTGGTGTGTGTGTGTGTTTGTCTCCACCACAGCAGAGGATTTGACTTCCACTCTGATACTGTCCCCCTCAGAAAGGAAAGACAATGCTGAGAGAAAGAAGGGGGGGAGAGAGAGATAGAGGGAGAACGCGCGAGAGAGGGGGGAGGTGTAGAGATGTCAAGCTTTGTGTGGGATGTATCCTTTTCATGAGAGGCAAGCAGAAAGCAGGTGACAGGTGTGGGAGGGGGGGATGAGATTAGAATGAGGAAGAAAGAAACTGGGGAGGGAGAGACAGATAGAGAAAGAGAGAGAGAGGGAAGAGGGACAGAGGGAGAGAGAGAGTGAAGGAGAGAGAGAGAGAGAGAGAGAGAGAGAGAGGAGAGAGAGAGAGAGAGAGAGAGAGAGAGAGAGAGAGAGAGAGAGAGAGAGAGAGAGAGAGAGATGGAATGGCACGGCGGGGGGATGGAAAGAGGGGTGGAAACAGAGGGCAAGGAGAGGGAGGTGTAGAGAGGTCACACACTGGTGTAAAATGTATCCTGATCTCTGAGGGCTGTGAGAAAGGGGGGGAACAGGGGGAGGGAGGGAGGGAGGGAGGGAGGGAGGGAGGGGAGAAGTTGGGAGAGGAAACTGGAGAGCTGTTCTGGAACATACCAGCTACTCGTGAGACCGCTGAAGAGAGAGAACAGCACTCAGTACAGAGGGAGGAGGAGAGATAAACAACATGAAGGATACAACTGGGGAAGACATGCTGAACGGAGACATAGAACTTGCACAGAGAGAGAGACCAAGAGGTGGCTCACAGTAGCATGCTGCTATAATGACATTATTATAAACACCATCAGCCCTATAAAAAACAGCAGTCCTAAGCTTAACACCTTTCTTAAATTAACCTGAAATCCCAACCTCCACCCTCACCAGGAACAGGAGGCAGCTAGAGTTTCAACATTGTGTGTGACCAATCGTCGCGACTGACTCAGGAGTCAGCAGCGAATCACAGTGACAGAGTGAGTACCAAGAAGCCAATCACGCTGAATGACCGACCATTCTGGAACCAATCAGAGTGACAAACAGGAGCCTTTGCCACTCATCCCAGCATCGCAGTTTGACACTCTTCCTGGGAACGAGTCCTGACATCAGGGACAGTGGATGTTCCCCTCCTTCTCTCTTCATCCTCTTTTCCTCCCCTCACCCCCCCCCCCCCCCCCGCTTCCCTGGTGACATGGTAAGTGTTTGTAAGGCCGGGGGAAGGGGGGGGGGGGGTACAGTGTACCTGAGGTGTTGTCACTCAGGTTGTCATGGTGACCTCAACTCTGAACAGCCCCACTCTCCGAACCTGAAAGAGACCATGGCTCGAGACAGGAGCCGTAAAAGTCATGGAGGTCAACATAAGGCTAGGAGTTTCTGCCCCTGCCACACCTTACTGTTTGGCCTGAAAAAAGAGGGATTTGCTCAAAATTTCCATTTAAATAAAGCTGAAATCAAATGATGTGATGCAATTTGATATTGTATAATCATTTTATTTTTCTAATTGACAAAATAGAGCATTTTAAAGCTGTACTGGGAGCTGTCTTTACATTCAAACAGATTTCTCTCTGATCAGAATCTAGTTGGGCCAATCACAACCATCTATCTGATTTGGGCGGGTTTAATACGATGTCTATGCAGAGGAGCGCTGTTAACACATTTTAATAAACAAACTCGAGGACATTCTGTTGCTCTGATTGGTTGTTTCCATCCAATTCTATCCAATTGGGTCCAGAGACATTTTGGCCTGTGTAACGTCCCTTGGAAATCGAAAATGAACTCAGAGGTTCCAGACTAATACACATTTCAGAATCAGTCTGGCCCAGTTCTCTCTCTCTCTCTCGCTCTCGCTCTCTCTCTCTCTCTCTCTCTCTCTCTCTCTCTCTCTCTCTCTCTCTCTCTACCCCCCCTCCCTCTCCCTCTCTGTTGTGCCCCAGTAGACACAGGGGATTGTGCTGCTAATCTCTTCCACACAGAGTGCTTCAACAGTAGGACAGCAACAGCCCACGGCCTCCATCTCCAGGTTTCAGCAGTCAGCCAGGATCTGAAACACACACACACATTCACACACATACACGCACACACTCACACACACTGTCTCACACACACACACTTACATATATGAGAGGCCGTATAGGCCTTAATTCATACTTGATCTCACATACACGCCATGACCTCACATATATACCATCATACTCTCACATATATACCATTATACTCTCACGTATATACCATTATACTCTCACATATACACCATTATACTCTCACATACACGCCATGACCTCACATATATACCATTATACTCTCACATATATACCATTATACTCTCACGTATATACCATTATACTTTCACATATATACCATTATACTCTCACATATACACCATTATACTCTCACATATATACCATTATACTCTCACATATATACCATTATACTCTCACATATATACCATTATACTCTCACATATACACCATTATACTCTCACATATACATCATTATACTCTCACATATACACCATTATACTCTTGCACATAAACTGGCATACTCTCTTACACACACAAAAATACCGTCTTATATGCACCATCATACTAAAGTATGACAATATATGTAAGAGACAAATAGTATGTGTGAAACAGAATGTTACTATATGCAAGAGAATAACAGGATGTGTAAGAGAGAATACTTATCTATGTGAGAGAGAATACTTGTCTATGTGAGAGAGAATACTTGTCTGTGTGAGAGAGAATACTTGTCTATGTGAGAGAGAATACTTGTCTATGTGAGAGAGAATACTTGTCTATGTAAGAGAGAATACTTGTCTATGTGAGAGAGAATACTTGTCTATATGAGAGAGAATACTTGTCTATGTGAGAGAGTTTGATTGAAACGGAAGGCAGTTTGATTGAAAAGGAAGTAGTACTGAATTCTCAGTTCCTGATTGGCTTACACATGAAGAAGGATTTGGGGTGTAGGATGTAGCTAACGCCCACCTTCCCTATCAAGACGGGACTGAGTGACATGACAAGATGGATTCATCAATAACATTTTGCATACTCCAAATCCTAAGGCGTCATTGTCAGAAATGTTGTATCAAGGACGACAGCCATACGCGGGGGCTGTTTCTAACGCTAACGTTGACAATGAAATGCGCCGGCTCTTCAGACCTGGATCAGGTGCATCAAGGAGCGGCAGCAGCACTCTGTCAGGAGCTCGTCTTAATGCCAGCCAAGTGATGGCGCAATCCCAATATCAAACTCCGCAGTATTTCGGTTAAGACTCCTGACAGTGCTGCTGCCGCTCCGTGATGCACCTGATCCAGGTCTGAAGAGCCGGCGCATTTCATCGTTAGCGTTAGAAATAGCCACTGTGGATGGCTGTCGTCTTTGATTCCAACATTTCTGACAACGATTCAAGCAAATCCACTAAAAAACTCAAATGTAGAATTCCATAGTTGTTTAGGAAGCTATACCGACCCCCACTACTTGAGTCAAAAGTCCTAGATCAGTTTTTCAATTGATGAAACAAACTATCATTTAAATTAAAGCCAATGCCTGTGTGAATACCGTCCCGTGGCACTGGGGTTTTAACCGTTGACGTCTTTAATTAGCCGAGTGGTCTTTACACCTTTGGCTATTAACCTAAACTTCAATGCCACAAACTGAACTTGATGTCAATCTGTTCACAACATTTTCCAGTTGGGACTTTTAAGATCCTATTTGAGTGTAGGCCCCTATGCCCGATGAGTGCCCGCACCCATTCACTGCAACGAAAGCTTCATGGATCCGACTCGGAATCTGAGTTTAGAGACGCTTGACAAAAAAAATTGTTTGGCGTGTGGTGCGTTTTGGAATTGTTAATGTGATGTGTTCCCATCGTATTTAAGTTTACAAAGAAGAGGTTTGTTAATGTGACTGTATACATATCTCACTCGTACTGGCTAATCAGCTAACAGTATACATCCAAAGTCGCTGTCGTGAAACTAGCCTCATTTTCACAAAAGGCTTCGAGGTCAAATTAAAAACCTTTAAAAACGTCTACATTTAGCAAATATTATTGTGCACGAGTATTTTAGTATAGTTAATATGTAATTTAATTCCATAATTTCCCCAGGAATAACTGTAAAAACGTAATTCAGGAACGGGTCTGTCCTCCCTACAATAACGCCGCAGCATTTGGAGTATAAAATGTTAATAAAATGTTAATAAAATGTTATTAATGAGTCCAATGGCTTCATTAAGCCGCCCACTCTCTGCCATCTTATCATGTCACTCAGTCTCGTCTTGATAGGGAAGGTGGGCGTTAGCTACATCTACCCCAAATCCTTCTTCATGTGTAAGCCAATCAGGAACTGAGAATTCAGTACTACTTCCTTTTCAATCAAACTGCCTTCCGTTTCAATCAAACTCTCTCACATAGACAAGTATTCTCTCTCATATAGACAAGTATTCTCTCTCACATAGACAAGTATTCTCTCTCACATAGACAAGTATTCTCTCTCACATAGACAAGTATTCTCTCTCACATAGATAAGTATTCTCTCTTACACATCCTGTTATTCTCTTGCATATAGTAACATTCTGTTTCACACATACTATTTGTCTCTTACATATATTGTCATACTTTAGTATGATGGTGTATATAAGACGGTATTTTTGTGTGTGTAAGAGAGTATGCCAGTTTATGTGCAAGAGTATAATGGTGTATATGTGAGAGTATAATGGTGTATATGTGAGAGTATAATGGTGTATATGTGAGAGTATAATGGTGTATATGTGAGAGTATAATGGTGTATATGTGAGTGTATAATAGTGTATATGTGAGAGTATAATGGTATGTATGTGAGAGTATAATGGTATATATGTGAAAGTATAATGGTGTATATGTGAGAGAATAATGGTATATATGTGAAAGTATAATGGTATATATGTGAGGTCATGGCGTGTATGTGAGAGTATAATGGTGTATATGTGAGAGTATAATGGTATATACGTGAGAGTATAATGGTATATATGTGAGAGTATAATGGTATATATGTGAGGTCATGGCATGTATGTGAGACCAAGTATGAATTATGGCCTATACGGCCTCTCATACACATACACTGTCTCTCACACACACACACTTTCAATCACTCACACGAACGCACACACGGACTCACATACATACACACACTAGTCTCACGCACACACACTCACTCACACAAGGGTACCACACACTGACATGAGGAGCAGGACTGTTCAAATGTTAGTAACAGTTAAAAGTACAGTGTAAAGTGTGTGTGTGTGTACATCCTGTACATGTGAAACAGCAGTGGAGTGGATAGCTATGATTCTGCATAGTGAAGAGCAAGCACAGTAGGATGTGACAGCATAAGTGTATAGGGTCCGTATGTAACAGGGGATGTGGAGACAGAACTCCACACATGATACACACATCTACTGCAGGACCACACATGAACTCCCAGAGAGTTGGGAGCATAGGGGCATCGCAGTATCTCTCTGGACTAGTCATCACACAGATCTTATTCCTAACAACTCATGCTACGCATGTATCAATACGATGGTGTGTGTGTGCGAGCAAGAGAGAGTGTGTGTGTGTATGCACGCCCGCTTGTGTGTGTGTGTGGTCTCTGTGGGGTTTGATGGCAAAGTGATTAATGAAGGAGAAAAACGTCATTTCACACAGACACTCAGCCTCAATCCCGAAACCCTCAGCTCATTTTACGCATCACTGGAGCACCTTACACACACACACACACACACACACACACACAGCTGTTGAGGTCACATGCACTTGTACATAGGTATACACATACACACCCTAATGCCACACATACAAACTAGAAAGTTTACACAACCAGACATTTCTGTAAATGACCACCTGTTTTCAAAGGGAACTGGCAACATTACCTTTGGGAAAATCCTAGTAAGGATCTGAAGTGTTTGTAAAGGTCAGACAAGCTCTCATGAATCCAGATCCCGAACAAAGAGCCGGGAAACACAGCTGGTCGAGTCATCTTAGCCAACATCCTCATCCTCTCCAATCATAAACCAGCTTCTTCAACCTCCTCATCCTCTCCAGTCATAAACCAGCTTCTTCAATCTCCTCATTCTCTCCAGTCATAAACCAGCTTCTTCAATCTCCTCATTCTCTCCAATCATTAACCAGCTTCTTCAACCACCTCATTCTCTCCAGTCATAAACCAGCTTCGGGGCTGGACTCATGAGGAGGTCTACTGCTGCCATGTTTGTTTTATTACAAGTGGATGAGAAGAGTATGGGTGAACAATGTGTGTGTGTGTGAGTGTGTGTGTGTGTGTGTGTGTGTGTGTGTGTGTGTGCGTGCGTGTTGTGTAGATCAAAGACTTCTGAAATGGAGGGCCACTCTGGGAAAGTCCCGAGGTAGAGAAGAGAGGGAGACAGAGAGGGAGAGGAAAGAGAGAAACAGGCCTGTAAAGAGAGGGAATGAAAAACAAAGTTCTTAAACCGGGTGATGCTTAAGGCCTGTTACCTTCTGTTCTCGCAGAGCTCAGATCAACACCTTCAACAGCGTTGAACCTGAGCGGAACCACACTTCTCCTGCTGTCTGGGCAGAGTGGAACAAGCCAGTATAGAAGTCTAACACGCAGAGAGCAGGACTGATAACTCTAGTTAATGGACTCTTTGATGCTTTAAGACCAGGACATCCATAACAAGAGGAGGGGGGGAAAAGAAAGGCTTGAAAAGACAGAGGGAGGGCAAGAGATTATTCCTCCGTCTGGACGGTCACGCTCAATATATTCTCAGACTGTTTCTGGGGGAGAAGGGCGGAGTGAACTCTCCTTTCTTCTCTCCTCTCATCTGTAGCTCGCTTTTTCGCTCTCTCGTGGTGCTTTTTCATGGGGAGGTTTTGTCGTAGCCTGACAGACGGATGGTGTGGTTTGAAACCACCGCATCGAGGGCAAAGCACACGATGCCTGTGGAAACCCAGCGTGTTGGCGCACCGCAGGACACCCAGGTAAACTGTACCTTTGGTTTGTCTAACTGGGAGGACTTTGCCTCTTCATTTTGGCCCTACACTTTTAAGAGGAACCGAAGCACCAGTATGCTCAAAGAGATTTTAAGACAGTGAAGAAACTGTGATTGAATATTTAAGAACATTGTAATAATGTCATTGTCTTAATGTTACAACCAGATGCGCAAACTATTGTCCAATCTTATAGCCTAAGAAACGGGAGAATCTCACAATGATAAAATACATTTCTACAATGTAAACCTAATTCCGGCAAGATTGCATTGCTACAAAAACAGTGATGACAGTCTTATATTAAGGTGTTAAAGTACAACAAAAAGCCCTCTAAATTATTCAGCTGGACCACAGAACAGAAGAGCAAAAGCTAGAAGCAATCATTTCCTTCTCGAGTCAATAGAGGGCACTTAAAAGTGTGTGTACATGGCTGGATGTTTGGAAGAAAACCAGTTACTGCTGCACTACAGTCATCATTTTAATAAACACACATTGATGAAACACTTGGCTGTGTTTGTAATTATGGTGGAACATGTTTCTGAGAAGCGAGGGATAAGGGGAGGAGAGGGAGGTGTCAAAGAACCAGGACCTTCACGTCTCCTGTCAGCCTGTGCCCCGCAACGGACGTGCCACTACACCTGAGTACAAAAAACTATTTGTGCCGTTAGAGGTGTAAATAAGTGTGTGTGTGGGAGTGAGTGGATGTGTGTTCTCACGTTCAACCCGTGCCCAGGGAACTGTAAAAGTAGATCATCAGAGACAGGGGGAAATCAACCCGGCGTCACCGAATCGCAAACACAAAATCACCACCCCCCCCCCCCTCTTTCTCCCTCCCCGTCCCTCGTACAGGAGGCCCACGTCCCTCTCCCTCCCCGTCCCTCGTACGGGAGGCCCACGTCCCTCTCCCTCCCCGTCCCTCGTAGGGGAGGCCCCACGTCGCTCTCCCTCCCCGTCCCTCGCACGGGAGGCCCCACGTCCCTCTCCCTCCCCGTCCCTCGCACGGGAGGCCCCACGTCCCACTCCCTCCCCGTCCCTCGCACGGGAGGCCCCACGTCCCTCTCCCTCCCCGTCCCTCGCACGGGAGGCCCCACGTCCCTCCCCGTCCCTCGCACGGGAGGCCCCACGTCCCTCTCCCTCCCTGTCCCTCGCACAGGAGGCCCCACGTCTCTCTCCCTCCCCGTCCCTCGCACAGGAGGCCCCACGTCCCTCCCCGTCCCTCGCACGGGAGGCCCCACGTCCCTCCCCGTCCCTCGCACAGGAGGCCCCACGTCTCTCTCGCTCCCCGTCCCTTGTACAGGAGGCCCCACGTCCCTCTCCCTCCGCGTCCCTCGTACAGGAGGCCCCACGTCCCTCTCTCTCCCCGTCCCTCGCACAGGAGGCCCCACGTCCCTCTCCCTCCCTGTCCCTCGTACAGGAGGCCCCACGTCCCTCTCCCTCCCCGTCCCTCGTACAGGAGGCCCCACGTCCCTCTCCCTCCCCGTCCCTCGTACAGGAGGCCCCACGTCCCTCTCCCTCCCCGTCCCTCGCACGGGAGGCCCCACGTCCCTCCCCGTCCCTCGCACGGGAGGCCCCACGTCCCTCCCCGTCCCTCGCAGGGGAGGCCCCACGTCCCTCTCCCTCCCCGTCCCTCGCACGGGAGGCCCCACGTCCCTCTCCCTCCCCGTCCCTCGCACGGGAGGCCCCACGTCCCTCTCCTTCCCCGTCCCTCGCACGGGAGGCCCCACGTCCCTCTCCCTCCCCGTCCCTCGCACGGGAGGCCCCACGTCCCTCTCCCTCCCCGTCCCTCGCACGGGAGGCCCCACGTCCCTCTCCCTCCCCGTCCCTCGCACGGGAGGCCCCACGTCCCTCCCCGTCCCTCGCACGGGAGGCCCCACGTCCCTCTCCCTCCCCGTCCCTCGCACGGGAGGCCCCACGTCCCTCCCCGTCCCTCGCACGGGAGGCCCCACGTCCCTCTCCCTCCCTGTCCCTCGTACAGGAGGCCCCACGTCCATCTCCCTCAGCGGAAGAACGCCGCCTGGAGGGGAAGTGGAAGCATTCATTTCACGCTTGTCCTGTCTGTCACAGAAGCAAGATGGTCTAAGTCTCGTGGTGGCGACAGCCACTCCCTTGAGATCCCCACCGATCTCCCTTTACAAGTTCTGAGAGTGTGGGGGGGGGGGGGGGGGGTTGTGTTGGTGTGTTCATGTGTAGGCGTGTGTGTGTGTGTGTGTAGGTGTAGGTGTGACACAGACAGACTCTCTCTCCCACAAACTCAAGCACACCCTCTCCAACACACACACACAGTCAGAATGTCACACACATGCCTGATCATACGCTACTGGGAGAACAATCCCAGTGTGCATTGCGGCCATTGCATATGCACCATTGCCTCTGTGAGTGTGTGGTGAAAGCTTGCAGTCACTAATGGATACTATCGTTCACTGTCCCCCCCCCCGCTATGCCACATACACACACACACATGAACACACACACACATTCTTCATTTCTTAATAAAGTCTATTTAGAAAAGCAATGTCGGTTAGTTGTAACTGATTCAAAATTCTTGTACTCGCAGTGAAATATATTATTGTTGCTTGCTTCTCTACAGGTACACTCTTGCACTTTTGAGGTTCATGTTGTTTAATTGTAACTTGTTTAACTGCATGCTCTTATGTCTCTTCCTGCTGGCACTTATTTGGTTTTTCACAAGGTATGCTTCATGTTTTGGCTGCCCGCAATGTTTGGGGCTATCTCGTTGTTATGATCAGTGACCTATGCACTTTTGTAAAGTTCTCTCTTGGAAGTCGCTTTGGATAAAAGCGTCTGCTAAATGAATAAATGTACAATGTAAATGTAAATGCAATGTGTGATACAAGACAAATATAAATGAATCACTAGAGCATCCATAAAATGTTCTTAATATGTTGCTCAAACTCCAATTGAAGTTTATGCATTTAACTTCTGGAGGTTGAGGTTAAGGTGGGCATGCAGGCTCCGGTAAGAAGAACAGAACACAACTAAACGTCATGACAACACAAACAAGACATAGGCATCTATGGTTTAGAAAAACAGGGACAGAGGGTTCTCCAAATAGAAATAAAAACAAACCCTACGCAAGCGACAACCCAAAAAACAAAGAACAGGTTCAAAAACTAAAGTCCAATCTTTGATTTGGGAAAATAAAAAGAAGGTAAGTCGATGTGTTTCTTTTAGAACTCATTCGGTTTGTTTGTTTGTTTGAGTTTTCTTAGCGATACAAATTGTGTTCTGTGGCTCGAAGACTGTTCTCCATGCATCCTCACAGGCACAGATTGATTTCTGCGTCACAATGCACAGATACAGGGAGTGGGGAAACCTCGTAATGGGTGTAGGAAAGCCACATTTATTCCCCAAGCCAAAGTTCCACTTCGCAATTTCCTTTCAGTATGTTTTTCTCTGTTTGCGTCTACAAACACACAATCCTGTCTTGGAGTTTAAATCCATCCGAATCAACTCAAAAGCTGTTTTTAGAGTCAATTCAAAGAGCATACTTTCTGATAACCAGCCTTGGCTTTGACAGGAGAATTCTACTTTACGTTGGTTACGGAACATGAAGAAAACGTTCCCCAAGCAACAGGTCTGCAGTTCAAATTATTATCTGAGATCTTCAGGGATGGGGCTTACGGGGAACAGTATACAGTTCATCTTGGAGAGACAAATCCAAATTTTTGGGATTGGAATATTCACCTCTCCACACGGAAAGTGACCGTCAGTTTGATGGAAGTAAAAGGTATTATTCAAAGTCATTGCATGATAATGTTTGTTATTTTCTCGAACCCTTTACACATCCCTTCCCATTCAGGACCAAAGATCACACATCACATACTCTCTCTCAGTCTACTTTTATGTCTACGCGCCCCCTCCCGCACATACACACGCACACACACACCACACCCTCTGATCAATACAGATCAATCAATCAATCCCCACCCTTGTCACTGATCAATGTCTTGTTCTTGCACCCTGGGTATTTAGCATAAGTCTGTGTCATCATTGCATTAGCAACTACGGGCATCAGACCACTACTCAATACACAGAGTGTTAGTGAGAAGACAAAGCGTAAGGAGCCCCCCCTAACCACCCCCCCACCCTGGAGATCAATACTGACTCTCACAGCGACCTGCTCCAGTAGATCAGAAGGGGCCTGGTTCTCCATGTAATCGTCGTGACGGCGTGTAGGATCTGGTGCTGGGGGTTTGTTTGTGCTCCAGGCAGACCACAAAAGGAAAAACATGCGTACATGATTGGCCGAATTGAGTGAGTGTGTGGTGTGTGTGTGTGTGTGTCTGGTCTTTCAGTAGGTCTAGCAGGTGAGAGAAGGTGAAGGTGAGAGGGAGGGGAGAGAGGACATGGTGCTCTCACACTGAGCTGGCTTTGGCAGGCCTCTCTCAGTCTAGGACACACACCGGGAGGTGGGGTGGAGACCTCACAAACACACACACACACAGCGAGGTGGGGTTGAGACCACACAAACACACACACAGAAAGGGGGAAGGGGGGGGGCAGGGAAGGGGGGGGGGCCTGTCTGAGGGAGTCACAGAGTGCAGCAGGAGAAGGATGTTGTGCTGGGCCAGCGGAACTATTTTTGGTGTGGACCCGCTCCATTCCTGCATCACCGTCAAGTGTCCCCAGAACGCCTCCCATCTATTCTTTAGTGCCATAAACTAAAGCTGCATCTGTTCTATAATTCACAAGAGAGAGGGAGAGAGAGAGACATAAGCGCAGAGTGAAAGAGAGAGACACTGTGAGAGAGAGAGCAAGACACAGAGACAGAGAGGGAGATGGGCAGATAGAGAAAGAGGGGGAGAACAATGTGGGCAAGTCAGACATAAATCACGTAAAAAAGTTGTTTAAGCTGACAGAGAAGGACTGAATGTCCGCTCAAAACAGACGTTTTGTCACGTTCATCTTGCATATTTCCATAAACAAAAAAAAAATTAAAAAATTAAAATGACTTAATTTATGTTATATTTAGACGGGAAGAGAGATGTAAATGCATTGAGTGTATTTCGTGTGGAAAGGGAAGTGAATGGCTCATAACAGTAGCTGAAGATTGTGTTACCAGAAGGAGATCAATACTAACATCCACTGACCCTTGGAGAACCCTATCTCCTTCCACTTCCACTTGTGTGTCACCTTGAACAATAAACCCTGAACAATAAATGAATGCCAACACAAGCAAAGTGCTGACCCTCCAAGACTCAACACAACAACTAGAGAGACAGATGAAGCTAAAACAGCAGGATTAAGAGTCTCTGTGTTTTGGGAGGGAGTGAGAGAGTGTGGAGATAGATATTGTGATTAATAGTGCATCCGTAATGAGTGTGATGTGCATTCCTCTCTCTCTCCGCCCTTTACCTACAGTAGAGAGGGCGGGACCAGCCGACTGGCAGGGTGATTGATGGGGCCCACAGCGAGTCAGAGACAGTCCTTCACGCAGCACTGCGCACACTATATTTACTTAATAGCAATAGTCCCCTCCCCCTCGCCAGCCAGCGCTTTGTTTGCTATGGGAACGTAATCTAGTCAATGGAATACTATTTCAACACATTTGTCATAATTGAAAAGTGTGCATGTGTGCGAGAAGATAGCAGCTAGCACACTGTCATCCATCCATGCCTGTCTTGTGTGTGTGTGTGTGTGTGTGTGTGTGGATGCACTGGAACTTTGTAGTTCGATTCCGACTTGGGCCGCTCCTGTCTCTCTCTAACTGACACATGTAGAAAAGCTTCTTTTTTTGAATCATCGCAATCACATTCCCACACCACAAACTTGTGTGGCAAATATCCGCCAGACATGCAGTGTTAAAAAATCGAGCGAAAAATCGAAATCGATTTTTGGAGAGAGGGAGTCAAAGTGTGGCCTGTCTCGGAGCACAGGGCCTCCTCTGTGCTCCAGAAACACTCTTACGCGAGCACATAGTGTTGGAAATGTCATGAGGGTCGCTATTTCAGAGAAGGGCTTTCTCATGCTTTTCTACAACTAACAAAGAAGTAATTACACTGTGAGTGAGTGTCTGTGTAGAGTAAAGCTCTGGTCCCAGACACATAAAAGGATGGTTGTGCTTTACTCTCGCCCACTAACAAAGTAATTAACTCTGTGACATGCACCCCCCCCCCACACTCTCTCTCTCTCTGTCATGTCATAAATGGCAGAGGAAGAGAACACACATACCAACATGCCTCGATCACATCGAGGCAGGACGGAGATAAAGAGAGGGGGAGTGAGCGAGAGATAGCCGGGGAGAGAGGTGGCTGTGGAAGTGAGGGATTTAGTATGGGAACAGAACAAGAGAGATAAGAGAGGAAGAGAGAGAGATAAAGAAAAAAGTTTGCAACAGGGAGATGTGGAATGAGGGAGTGAGAGAGCGAGAAAGCAAGAGAGAGACATCAATGCACGCCCCCTCCCCTCATCACCAGTTGCGTTGAACCAATCCTGACAGCTATTCAATTTACCAAAGCTAAATCTAACCAGAGGCCATCTCCCCCTCACAGGCCCTATCACTCAACTCTCCACCCTCCCTCCCTCTCCTGCCTCACACACCCCTTCTCCCTCACTCACCCCTCCTCCCTCAATCCCCCCTCCCTCTCCTCCCTCCCTCTCCTCCTTCCTTCACCACCGGGACTTCACAACCCTCCCTAACTCAACCCTCCTCCCTCACCCCCTCCCTTGCCTTTCCTCCCTCTCTCCTCCCTCATTGGCCCTGTGACTCACCTCTACTCACCCCCCCCCTCTTTCCTTCCTTCCTCCCCCCCCTCCCCCCCCTCCCCCCCCCTGCCTCCCCTCCTACCTGAAACCATAGATATAAATATAAACACTAGATGTCTTACGGCGGAGTCTAGAACGTCCGCACATGGCGGCCATCTTGCTACAGTCAACTCGCTCACCCATAACATTGTGTTGAATCTACATGTACTTTTTAAATGGCCACAACTTGCTCAATTTTCAACCGATTTTGAAACGGTTTGGTTTGTTATCAACGTCAGAGATGTCGTTATGCCACTGCATACTTCTATTCTATTTTAAAAAAAATAACATAATTATTCATAAGTATGCAGTGGCATACCGACATCTCTGACGTTGATAACAAACCAAACCGTTTCAAAATCGGTTGAAAATTGAGCAAGTTATGGTCATTTAAAAAGTACATGTAGCATCAACACAATGTTATGGGTGAGCGAGTTGACTGTAGCAAGATGGTCGCCATGTGCGGACGTTCAACTCCGTTGTCCGGCAACGCGGACGAGACATCTAGTGTTTATATATATCTATGCCTGAAACACCCTCAGGGCAGGAAGAAGAAGGAATGTCATTACCATCATAATCACAGCTCTGAACATTCCAACCATGTGGAACTCAATTTAACTCGTCATACTAAAGAACTGTTTCAATTTGCCTCTGGGCTGTTTTCAGAGCTCTTCCGGTTTCCCTTTGGCCCCTGCACTGGGGTCAGCCTGCATTCCCTGCACTGGGGTCAGCCTGCATTCCCTGCACTGGGGTCAGCCTGCATTCCCTGCACTGGGGTCAGCCTACATTCCCTGCACTGGGGTCAGCCTGCATTCCCTGCACTGGGGTCAGCCTGCATTCCCTGCACTGGGGTCAGTCTACATTCCCTGCACTGGGGTCAGCCTGCATTCCCTGCACTGGGGTCAGCCTGCATTCCCTGCACTGGGGTCAGCCTGCATTCCCTGCACTGGGGTCAGCCTGCATTCCCTGCACTGGGGTCAGTCTACATTCCCTGCACTGGGGTCAGCCTGCATTCCCTGCACTGGGGTCAGCCTGCATTCCCTGCACTGGGGTCAGCCTGCATTCCCATCCTGAAAGTGAGCCGCGTGCAGGTCGTCATGCATTCCTTCGAGAAGGCCAATGAGGGGAAGCTGAACAAGCTAGGAACCAATCAAACTGGGCCAGTGGGCGGGATTCCAAGCGATGGTGCTCTGGAGTGAAGGCCGATTCGGCCAACGTCTGTGAGACACGGCTGGTCAGGGTTAAAACCACGGACCCCACTCCTTCCTGGACAACACTCACCAGGCAAGTTGTTGGTCAACAGGTTATTAAACCATCTTTGAAGGCAGAGATTACGTTTTTTTAAGATTGATAAGATTTGAAAATGTATGTCATATTTCATGATGGACATAGTTACAGCAAGCTTGAGGAGATTCCACACAGTGACATTGTCACTGTGACACACAGTGTGGCTGATTACTGGGAAGCTGAAAGTTGTGAGCACAGCCAGCCATCTTTACTTCAATTGGCCTGGTTGTTTTTGACCACAGATAGCAATCACGTCATTAACAATTTAGCTGACAAAAATCGAATTTTCCGAAATCTAATTAAGATAAATTTAAAAGTTCCAATTGGCGTAGATGTTGAAAGGAAAAAACAGATCTGTTGTGCTTGGGTTAACAGTGTAGATTTCATTCAATTCCCATAGTTAATGAAACATCTAATTAATTTAGATTAAAATAGGAAAACACAAACACATTACTTTGTTGAAATTACACAATTAGTCATGGTCTCAGATCCATGGGTATGACTGTAATACATATTCATCATAAAAATAGTTCACTAGATAAGGAATTATAATAATTTACACTTGAGAATATTAATGAAGTGCATCTAAATGTTGGGGGATGGCAAACATAATCTTTATGTAAACAATGAAAGGTTGTATATCCATAAAGTATCAGGTTGAATCTATATTTCTCAATGTCTCTCTCTCTCTTCACATCTCTCCTTCTGAACCGCTTGGCCTGGCTGTATCATGGAGAAAGTCTCCTTTCTGATGTATATTCACAAACCAGATAATACAGCTCTTTCTACTGTCTGTATGGGAAACAGGGTGAAGCAGGGTAGTGTGTGTGTGTGTGTGTGTGACTAGGATAGTGAAACAAAGCTGTGTGTGTGTGTGTGTGTCTGTGTGTGTGTGTGTGTGTGTGTGTGTGTGTGTGTGTGTGTGTGTGTGTGTGTGTGTGTGTGTGTGTGTGGACAGCTATCAATCCCACCCTTATATACAGACGCTCAATGATACATGAAATTGAACTTGGGAGAATTGTTACACAGACACACAAAACGTTTAACAACAAGCACCCAGTATGAGATGTTTTACATGTGTCTTGTGCATTGCTCAGTGTGTGTTTGTGTGTATGTGTGTGTGTGTGTGTGTGTGTGTGTGTGTGTGTGTGTGTGTGTGTGTGTGTGTGTGCGTGTGTGTGTGTGTGTGTGTGTGTGTGTGTGTGTGTATCAACGCATGTGTATGTGTGTTCTGTATCTCAAGTACAGATGATTTTCCTGAAAATGGAAATGGATCACTTCTCCACACTAACAAAAATCACCTTGTCCATTTTTAAGAACACCTTTAAAAACACCTGTGCAACTTAAATCACACACTTCCTAACGATGATGGCATTTTCACACCCAACCCCCCCCCCCAAACACACACACACACACATTGTCCTCACTGATCCCTGCACTTGTCTAACCTTGAAATATGAGATGTTTTCCGATAGGCAGAGGAAGTGGTTCGGAAGAATGGAAGCTGGCCAGGACAGGGGGAGGGGAGGAGAACGTGTATTTGCTCAATGATGGAAATATGATTATTGAAAGTGAACCCAGTATGAATACTCAAACTAAAATGTATACTTTTGGTACTCATTAGCAGCCATTTGTGTCCAAAGTGCCGTACAAACAGTGCATATAGTTTCCTGCGGGCAATGTGGAACCCAAACCCACGATGCAAAACATGGCACGGACCAATAGGATGGGCTTTACTTCCTTGGGCAAATTTTGAATCTGGAATTCGAAGCTACGATGAAGTGTGCGCAAGGTAAATTACCATCTTCTCACAGTGACCCACGCAGGAGTATAACATTTATTGTATTTATAAATTCTAAGATTTCATAGTCAAATGCATCTAGAAACCATCCACCCAGACGGTCACAAAGTGTGTGCTTTTGTGTGTAGCAGTGCAGGTGTGTGTGTGTGTGCATGCATAGCAATGTTTACTGTGTGTGTTTGTGTGCATGAGTTTGCATCCATGTCAGCAGGTGTGTTACTTTGTGTGTGTGTGTGTGTGTGTGAGTGCCATGGGAGTCTTGATATGCTGGGGTCAAAATGATAACCAGGGAGACAGAGTCCATCTGTTCACTGCCCTGGGGAAACTGAACACGCACAAACACATACACACACACCCCCACACACATACACCCACCCACACACCACCACACACCCACGCCCACACACATCCACACACACACACACACATCCAAACATCTTGCTTGGCTCTGCTACTATCAGACAGACAATGCCAGTCTGGACATGTCTATTCATTTTTTAACCATCAAAAAGCTCATTGAGCCCAGAGGCACACTGTCCCCAGAGTCCTGCTTGGCCTCCAAGACTGAAGCACATGGCACGTGCACACACAACAACACACTCCACACTCCACTGCACCACAACAACAGGACCCTATGACTAAACATGTGCGTGTGTGCACGAGTACATGCGTGATCTGTGTGTGTGTGGACATGCGGGCCTGTGCGTGTACAGTATTTGCATGTATGTGCATGTGTGAGAAAGCGCACCTGTGTATATGTCAGTGTTTGCCCGTTTGTCCGTGTGTGTGAGTGTGTATACATTGGACGGATTTAAGGTTTCTTGCCTAGGCTCCACACAGGGGTGAAATGCAAACATGCATTTCTGGCAAAAAGGTCTGTACTATTTTCTTTGCTCAATTAACCTTGTAGCCCTTATTAGCATTTATAAAGAGGTTGGGGTTTTGTAAGAGGGGTCATCTTGGAAGCAGAGCGAGAGGAGGGCACACATCCTATTCTGTCAAACAGATAGCACTGATCCCTTCTCCCTTATCAAAATGTGATGTAATCCATCCACTGTGTGCATGCTGTGTGTGTGAGAGAGAGAGAGAGAGAGAGAGAGAGAGAGAGAGAGAGAGAGAGAGAGAGAGAGAGAGAGAGAGAGAGAGAGAGAGAGAGAGAGAGACCGAGACCGAGAGAGAACTAGTTACGGGAAAGGGTTTGAGAGAGATTCCACACCTGATTTTTGCTGATTAGAACGTTCAACACACTTTCCACTTGTGGTCGTGTTCACTCCCACAATGTCTATGTCTGGCCCAGTCCTGGAAGGTTAGCATTAGGGATAGATACATCCTGTGCTGACCTCATTAGCACACATAACACACATGGATATTTCGTCCACTGATCCTGCATTAGTTAAATTAGCATTCCACTAACTCACCACACAGATATGCCACTAAGTAGAGAAGGGGGGTGGAGGGGGTGGGGTAGTATAGCGAGGAGGAGAAGGGGATGCTGAAAATGTGTGAAACGTTTAGTTGCTTAGCAATAAAAGACGTACTCTCTCAGTGTGTGTGTGTATGTGGGATTGCATGTGTTTGGGTACTGTGTGTGTGTGTGTGTGTGTGTGTGCGTGTGTGCGCGTGTGTGCGCGTGTGTGCGCGTGTGTGTGTGCGTGCGTGCGTGCGTGTGTGTGTGTGTGTTTGTGTGAACACAGCCTATCAGCTCCACCATGGGGTGCAACAGAACAGGACACCCATCAGAGCCCCAGGATCAGACCAGTCTCTCTTCTGTGTGTGGTGCTAGGAGGGCTCAGAGGAGCATGCATGCAGCCACCCACGTCACAATGTTCAGCATGAGGGCAGTTTAGGTGCTGTGTATTTATGCTTAATCTATTTAATATTTTAAGTGTGTGCTGTGTGTGTGTAGGGTGTCAGGTGGCTGAGCGGTTAAGAAATCGGGCTAGTAATCTGAAGGTTGCCAGTTCGATTCCCAGCTGTGCAAAATGACGTTGTGTCCTTGGGCAAGGCACTTCACCCTACTTCCCTCGGGGAACGTCCCTGTACTTACTGTAAGTCGCTCTGGATAAGAGCGTCTGCTAAATGACTAAATGTAAATGTGTGTTAACCTACTAATGTGTTCCTTTAGCAGACCCTTTTATCCAAAGCGACGCAAATGCATCTCCAGGCAAATGCTCAACCACTGAACTATACCCACCCCCTCTGAACATGTACGTTTGTGAAAGTATCTTCTAATATCTACTAATATACAGTAGGCATGTTGAGATTTGTAATCATTGTTTTATGTTTTATTTTACGCCATGGACATCTTTGCACTGAGGTTGTTCATTGGAGATAATGGACTCGTTTTCAGTGGGTTTCACAAGGCTTTCTGAGCCATACAGCCTTAAAGAGTGTGGTAATGTATTGCCAGAACACCATGTCATGCATCTATACTGCGGTTTATTTTGTAACGTAAATAGTATGCCCTATCCTGTAAAACTCACTACGCAGATACCAGTCACAACTCACTTGTTTTGCACCCAACACTGCATTCCTGGTTCTTTTGCTAGGCATATATATTAAAAAAATCGATTAGATTAACTACTCCATGAACAACCTTTTAATTGAGTTTCACTTGTCCACTGGGTGTATAGCTCTTAGAATCAGCCAAGAAACTAAGACAAGACTGAAAGAAGTGATCCCCAAAACTTTTCAGTTAATTCTCCCGAGATCTTAATAAGCTGTCCCTTATGTTGGCCTCGTGGTGTCTGACACACCGTGGCAGCGGGGGGCAGCCTACCTTCTGCAGCAGCTGAGATCCGGAGTACTTGGCTGAGATGGATTTCATCTCCCCGCCGAACGCCGAGGCCCATAACTTCACCCTGCACAACATCACGAGACAGATGAATAACAGGGGTGAGAGATAATCACAAACACAGAAATCGATAACATCTGAACTCAGACATTTTGTCTGTTAGAAACAAGACATGTCCAATAGCCTATGTCACTGCAAAAAAAGCCTAATGACTATAAATCATTCTACAAGTCTATGTACCGTCCAATTTTAGTAATATTTTCAGTCAGTGTTCGGTTTGTTGGCATGGGATGGGAAATTGCTATTCAGTGGTACAATCTGGTAAATTGTGAATGGATGACTTATTTTAACTTTATAACGCGTATGAGCAGTGCCCTGCAGATCATATAGCCTAGTAACGTGGAAATTCGTATCCATATGCTACACAGGTAAATATTGTTTGAGGTCAAGTTTTAAGATTACGATAACTGAAGTCTCCTAAACTCCTCAACTAAAAAGCAACGTGAAGAAAGGTGAAAACGCAAACGAGGGCGATAGAGGCAACTCACACTGCGACTGGGATGCCTTGGTGCGTGCCGACCACTCCGTTGACTCTTGTATCCAGAAATATTCCAACCACGAGCAGGCACACACACCATGCACGCGAAAACACCAAGTTCGGATCCACCTGCATCTTCAAACACCTCCCTCGGCGCTCAGTGCGAGTTTGGGGTTGCCACTGTGTTTCTCTATGCTATGCGCTCCTCGGAAATCCAAGAATGGATTTTTTTTTAATCTTTGAATAATCCCAAATCGTCCAATCAATTGTATTGATTGATCATGCTGATATGTTAAGGTGTCCTGACTCCTGTGGTGAGAAGAACAAACCCGTCGCGTCTCTGTTCAGTGTCAGTTCGTCTCGTCTCTGTTCTGTGAGGGGTCCCAAGTGCCGCGAAAACGATGCTGCCGAATGAAGCGACACAGACCGCTTTGCTGCCCGGCTCGAACTCGACTCCCGCAGTAAGCAAAGTCCTTTAAACCGCCTAGGTGACCTACTGCACCCGTGAGCTTCCCTCCCACCGCCAGAGACTGGAGAGAGGAAGAGCGAGAGAGAGAGATCTTAGAAGAGACGACAGAGGAATTCTTTGAAAGGATCACAAAATGATGCCGCGAGAAAAAGCAACCCTCTAAGTGATGCGACGAGGCTGATGTCTATGAGTAGGCAACTGAGGATGCTGTTACACTTGTTTTCCGAATTACGACATATAGGCTACTCTGACCTACCCCATCCAGCGCATCGGCTTTATCTCTCACCGAGTGTTCACAATTATACAGACCTACAATAGACCCTCTTCAGCTTTCATGTCAGATCAAGTCACGCACTGTATGCCCGGTGCACTGAAGCAGGAATTAGTGCAAAAGTGCTGACGAAAGCCAGGATGGGGGAGAGAGAGAGAGAGAGAGAGAGAGAGAGAGAGAGAGAGAGAGAGAGAGAGAGAGAGAGAGAGAGAGAGAGAGAGAGAGAGAGGGAGAGAGAGAGAGAGAGAGAGAAAGATGACGGGCCAGTGGCCGAGGGATAAATAGATAGGGTGCTAAGACAACAGGAAAGTCGGAAAGACTAAAGAGGTCTAAAACAGGACAACTGCACGCGCTTTGCTGGAGATGTCAAGTTGGCTGCGCGGTGGTTCTGTCGTTAGGAGGACTGCATGAGCGCGCTTCAGCGCAGCCCGGGTAAGGACCTGCTTGGGTCTGGTTTCACATACAGCCGGAGGAAACCGACAGAGAAGTTGCTAAATGCACTGGTGTAGCCAAAAGAGCAGCCTCTCCCTACCAGGTTTGTGTTTCACACTCGATTAAGCTACAACGCTGATAGCTTTCAGTTATTTCGTTAATATTGTAGCTGAATAGGCACACGTAGGAAATGTTTTAAGGAAATGTGAATAGGCTATAGCCGACACGAGCATGGGGAAATGCATAGAAATCCAAGTAGCCTAAATCTTAAATGGATCTGTAGCATAACCTAGCCTAGCTACTACATAAAAGTGCGTATGTAGCCTATGTGTGTAACAGCTTGTATGCCGATAGATCTAAACGGTCGCGTTGTTAAAAACATATTTTTTACAAGATCAAGTGATGTGTCTTTAGAAGTCAATCAATATTCAATATTAATTGATTTAAGCTAGAATCGCTTAAATGCCAAAGTAATTTCATGTAAATATACAGATAGCCTATTTCAGGACCAGGCAAGCAGTTACGTTGTGACGTGATAAAGGAACCCGAGTGAGTTCAATTAATAATCGAGAAGAAGCTCTCTCCCTCCCTCCGTCTACCTGCCTGCTTCTAGTCTTCAGCTCTGTTCTTATCTCGCGCTGCCTGGCGCTGCCTGACGGCGGGCGCGCGGCGTGGAGAATGGATTGTCAAGTCAACCAAGTCAGAGCAGCAACTCCCATCATCTCCCCCAGGTAACTGGAGTCACACAGCGAAAGTGCATTTCAGACAACTGTTTGCCTCATTTCTGGAGGCGGAAAAAAAGGAAATCAGCTATAGCAGCCCATTCTCCTTATAAAATGACGTCTGAAACACCTGTTCGACGGATAAGTGCTTTGACTTGCCTTTATAGCTTTATGTTCAGAAACGTTAGTATTGACTGCTGCTTAAAGAGGTAGCTAGTTTTTGTAACCCAAAGCATTCATTTTTTCTACTACCTCTAACTTAAATCTGAACCTAACCAACAAACCCACCTCAGGTAAATGGTTAACCCTAACCATATCTAAATTCAATTTAGTAAATTGTGCTCATATTTAACAATCGAGTTCACTCATACAGGTATTATACAAAGCTGATAGCTGGCATTATGGCCTTTTCTAGAACATTTTGAAGAGACTGAAATGATCAAACCAACCGACATTATGTCATTTTCAGTGTTATCATCTTGCAAAGACACGCTGTTCTGACAGGCTGTAAACCCTTTGCCTTTCTACACTACAAATTGCATCTCAAGAACACCTTGGCATTGGGACAGGAAGTTTTTGGAAAGAATATTGTTCTCAATTACAGCAATCCATGTCAAAAAATGTATTCCTCCACTGTGATTCAGTCTCTCTTTGATTCCTCAGGGCAGACACACAGCAGCATGTCATTTTGTAATTAGATTTATATTGATTCCTCAACTCTAATTTAGTGCTGCAATTTATTTCAATTTCCAACAATACCCATATAGGATGTCACCCCAACCAGGCAGGCAAAAGAGTTGTGTATATTTGGAAAATGGCCGCCAAATTATTTACTTAACAAATGAAGGACACAGGGCTGTGCAAGGTGAGAGTCATTTGGACCAATAAGGGTCAGACAAGACCGGCTGAGCTAGTTGTTTAACCCATGTTCGTCCAACCAGGCTCAAGGGGATGAGAGTGTAGTACATCAAGGATGCAGAGAAGAAGCGATGAAAAGTCAAACGAAGGAGAGAGAAGGGTAAAGAATTGCTTCAGGAGAGTGAGAGTGGTAAAGGACAAGAGAGGTCGAGGGAGGTAGAGAGAGACTGCTTAAGAGGAGAGCTGAAACTAAAGGTGATAACATGTCAGAGACAGTAAAAGGCTCCAGATGGGGGTGAAGGAGACAGTTGAGGAGATATTAATGTAAGGAGAGATGGGTTCAAGGCGAGAGAGAAAGAAAGAGAAGGAGAAAGAAGATGAGTTAGCAGGGCTGTCAGGACCGTCACAGCCCCCCACTCTAAAGGAGGAGAATTAACCATCACAGTGGAAAAAACCCTGTCAAAGGGATTAGTATGCTCACTCTCTCTATATATCCTCCATACACATTCTGCTTCCTCCTGCTTTCTCTATCCTCTCCCCTCTCTTTTCTCACTCTAACCCCCCCCCCCCCCCCCATCTCTTCCCTGTCGGTTCTATATGAATGGGTGAATGTCCTCCTTACAGGGTGTAGCCTGGCTGGAATTGAAAAGCACCTGCCATGCTAGAATTAACTTGTTTAGTCAATTCTACGACTGTTAAAGGTAAGTATGTTACTAGTTGGAGGCAACGGGGGACGGGTTGTTTCCATCCTTATTCTTTAAGTATAACTTATTTTAGAGTTCTCTTCCCCTGGAACAGATTTCATGTTCCAAATGAGGGGGGCTGTCGCTGTCTTGGTGTGTGGGGTTGCATCAAATTCCCCTTTTTTGCTCTGTTAAATTGCTGCACCAGTCCACACTTGACCGGTGGGGATCTCATTCTATTATGACTGTAACTGTTAGCTGCTCCTGGCATTCTCTAATCCCTGCTCTCCTCTCTCTGTCCCCCCCCACACACATCCCTTGTGGTGTGGGGGGTTTGAGTTGTCAGCACCTGCCTGGTCGTCGGTCAGCCAACGCTGGACCTGGTCGCGAGTCTCCCGGTCCTGTCCTACATCTATAAAGTTGAATAATGGATTTTGGTGTTTTAAAAACCCATCGACACTGTATGACTATGTTTAGCCTGTGTTCTGCTCCTCTCTCCCACCAACCGTCTCTGGAGGAGGGGATCCCTCTCTGAATTGCTCCTCCCAAGGTTTCTTCCATTTTTTTTTTCTCCTGTTGAGAGTTTTTTGGGAGTTTTTCCTTGTCTTCCTTGAGGGTTTAGGTTGGTTGAGGGGCAGTTCTATGGGCATATGTGAAGCCCTCTGTGACATGCTTGTGTGTAAAAAGGGCTATACAAATACATTTGATTTGATTTGATGCTACAACAAAGACCACTGGAATCACAGGCTGACGTTTCCCTTAATGGAGCTGGGACAGAGATAAGGCCTTTAGAGATGACTCAGGGAGCTGTGGCCCGAAACCTCCAGACGTCTTCTTTCCTTGTGGCCATCCCTTCATCTGCATGAAGGCAGGAAGGAGTCCTCTCTATGACAGGTCTGTGCTCTGGTCCACAGCTGTCCTCTATGGGTTTGAAACCCGAGTGTGAGGAGGAAATGTGGAGCGGATTGAGTCACTACGACCCTGATGTACGTGCCTTTTCAAACACCCGCCAGCGTGGGATCATCGCTGAATATTAAAGACAAACGCTGTTCTAGGAATGCTCGTTGTCATGTGTGTGTCTGCATGTGTGAACACCTTCAGTTATTAGAGATCCGTATTGACTCATCCTGACTCAGGGTTGTACTAAATAGAGTTTTGATGTGGGGTGATTGTTGTTTGCACTAGGTAAGAGGGAGGGTAGGAGATGTTGTGTCCCTCCTCATCCGGGAGTCCTTGCTCCAAATTGAATCTGACGGGACCAATCCCATTAGAGCTGGGGAATTTCCAACATCATAAATAATTCCTCTCCACCAGCCGTAGAACACACCTGGCTCCAGAAATACTTTCGCTTTAATTCAATTAATGATGAGATGCCACAACAGTGGAAGGACTGTGCTTTGTGACGTATCCTTGAAGAAGTTGTCTTCAAAAATCTGCACTGTCATGGATCAAAATATCATTCTATGCTAAATGGATAACTTCAGGAAACAAGTACGGACCATCTTTTAAAGGGCTAACTTCTTTTGTTTTTTTTCTTGACGTGAAGGTTTGAAATTGAAAGGTTATCAAATTGTAAATGTTATCCAGATGAATGCATTGATGGAGTGGTTTCCTCCAGGGTGTATGGGCAAGGGTTGCTGTGTGAGGATGGGATGTGAATTTAAACTAGGCTTTACTCACGGCTATACTCTCAAATGGCTTTGAAGTCTTCTAACGCATGTGACTGAATCCACCCCACACACTCCCGTCCATCTGTCACACTGAACCAAGGAGCCATCCAATCAAGCTTAGTCAAACTGACATTCCTCCAGCTCAACAGCCAATCACATTTTAAAGATTGGACACAGCGCTGTCAATCTCACTCTCACGTACACTGTATTTCTCACACACACGCACACTCACACACACGCACACACACTTACTCCACCCACTTAATTACGTATTTTTCACCCATAGACAAGAACATTGCTGAGAGGCTATGTCCACATAAAGAACACCTGAATATGTTTTTTCGGCTGTTGGAAGGACACAGAGGTAAAGACAGACAGAACTGAGAAAAAAACAGAAAAGATAGAAAGTCCTAAACTTGTTTGGCAGGCTTTCTTATGGTACAGTTATGGATAATTATTTTGTCATTAAATGAATCTGCACAGTGGAATGCATATTACTGGACATAATTTGCAATTATACACTAATCATTTCTTTTGCTAAGAGATAAGAGCCTCAACATGAAGCCTTTTATGAAATTGAATTCGCTTCTCAAAGACTCGTCTACAATTGAAGAATGACATTTGGTGTATGTGACCTGCTGTCACTCTGAAAGGCCAGCACTAAACAAAGAGATGGAAGATACTATTATAATTATATTTTCTGTGGTAAACCTAAGCTCTTAAGCAGAAATAGATAATGAGAGAATGTGTGTGTGTATGTGTTGAATTGCATGTGCTAGTTTAGTCCCTCTTGGGCAGACAGATGAAGATCCCTAGTTATCTGAGAGATGACTGTGGACAACATCCACAGTGTGTGACAACTAAAGGAACAACAGGGACAGAAGGAAGAAAACAGTTCGAATGCCTAATAAAAAGGAGAAGAGTGCCCAAATGAGAGAGGTGGAGAAAGAGAGGGAGAGGTGGAGAGACAGAGGTAGTGGCAGAGATAGGGAGAGATGTAAAAAGAGGGGAGATGTGGAGAAAAACTGAGTGGTAGAGAGAGAGAGAGAGAGAGAGAGAGGCTGGAGAGAAAGGGTGTGGTAGAGAGAGATGGAGAGAGACAGCTAAGTAAATGGAACATAAGCATTGCCGCTAGGATTTAATGGGGCCATGAGTAGCTATGACGCTGCAGTCATGTGACATGCTCTTCTCTGGTGGTTCAGGCAGAGCTGAGAGATTGGGCGATGCCGCTGAACATGATTCAACTAATTAAATCACTTGGGTAAGTTTGGATGGAGGATGGCATCGTCATTTTAATTCGAGAAACAAGTACCTGTACTCTCTCATTTGTGCCAGTTGAGCGTGACATATGAAAATCTCCACAAGATGGCGGAAGCACCAGTATTTCGAATCAGCATCTCCTTGTGTTTATACTTCATGAGCATTACCAGTACTGTGTTTTCTAAAAACCAAAAGGGGAACTAAAGATGGAACTTCCCATCTAGGTAATTCCAGAATGTTCATGTACCTAAACGAGCAGACTAGATGGTAGTCTCGGATCCTGGGAAGATAAGACTGGCCACAGTGGTCTCTCTCCTGTCGCTGCCATCTCCGCATCTCCACTTCTCTGAAGGTTGAAACACCTTCAGGGGTTGGGTTTCTGACACAAAGCAATCTCCCATGATCACACCGTATACACACACGCAGACAAACACACATGTATACAATCAGTTACTTAAACATGGAAACACACTGCAAACCTAAACGGACAGTTTGACTAAAAGCACTATGACAACATGCATAATTAAAATCATCCTACCCAAAAATAGCTGGGCAGAAAGTGAGGGGAGGGGAGACGAGGAGGAGAAGACAAGAGGGGAGGGAAAAGTGGAGGGGAGCAAGGAGAACAAGAAAAATACCTATCTTGTTTCACAAGTAAAGTAATTAAATCAGTTTATGTGAAACAATGAACACTCCTGTTTGCTCCACGAGCTTCGTCGAATGCTGGAAAAACTAAAATCTTTCGTTTAGGCATGCAAACCCCATGTTAAGGTTAGGTTAAAAGAGAATAATAGAGCCAAAGTCAGTGTAGGTTGTATTGCAGGACTATTCGATGGGACCCTCACAACCCTGGGGCCAGACGCCATCATGTATCCTTTGTGACAGCCTCTTGAAATCCCTCCGCTTGTCTGGACCTGGGAGAAATGTGTTGACCAGCTGGTCAAAAAGATGAGAGTAATAGTAAACGACTTCCATAATTGGAAGCCACTGAAACCGTAGCTATCTAGATGAATTAGACAGGAAATGGTCCTCACAGATGCCAAGTGTCATCTGTGGATGCAGAGATTATATTGAAACTGTGGTGTGGATAAAAGTGCTAAACTCAAACTTCTGAAGTTGTGGTAAAGTGACACACAACAGCTTTGCTACATGCTTGCTCAAAATAAATAACACACTGCAAAACTTTACCAGCAAAAGAAAAAACACAACAGCAACGATAATTGCATTATATTTCTTAGAAGATTAAACAGAACATTTATGCATCTTTCATTCAAAAGGCTCAGAATTGCCCACAGCATTTAATTTCATGTTTTTCAGCCACTTCATTTAAAACAAAAAAACACCTAGCTTTTCTTTCGCATTCTAATTTCTTGTTTTAATGCTCCGTCCTTCCATCAGCTAATTTTAGAAGTGCAATCTTTTTTCGCCTCCTCCTGAGCTCTCATTGGTTGTGGCTGGGTGCACCTAATTAAAATGTACATTTTCAAATCATTCTTCAAAGAGGGAGCTGTTTGCCTGAAGAGTCAAAACCACACTCTGTATTACAGAAAACATAAAAGAAGGTTTCTCTGCAGCCAAGCTTTCGACACGGTGACAAGATTTGGACATGTCATCATTGCCAGGGTGACAAAAACGATTGCCTGTTGTACATCTTGCCCAACCTGAAAGCCAGTCACCACAGTGCAGTCATGAGCCAATGGTGGCTTGTGTTGACAGTGGCATTTTGTAATTCATTATTGAATATCTATTTAATATCCATTTGGAAAGAACATTAAAAGCACTTTCCTGTAACCTAGTTTAATCAGCCGAGTGAGACTCTTTTTGTTGTGGACCTGAATAATGTATATTGCCATAGAGCTTTTAGAAACAGCCTGTTTAAGAACCTATTTGAGCAATGTGCTTCCATAACTGACCACCATCCAGTTTGCGGACATATTGTGAGAAAACTGTATTTCAGTTTATTATAGCCTTTTCAATGTCAGTTTCTTTCATTGGTGCTTGGTCAACTGGAAAAGCTCACATCAATTTCTTATTTTCACACAAACCACATGCGGGGAAGGTCAATCTCTAGCCATGTAAAAGGAATGATAAGCTTTAGTGGCACTTAAACATGCAATATGGGAATTGTAGAAGTACGTAGATTGTCTTAATGCTCAGGGAGATGACATGGTAGTTAATTAGGAAAAATGAGTTCGATTCAAAATATAGTGTTTTTAGTTTAGTAACTCTTTAATTCGATATTTTAAAGGATTTTAACAATGATCTCGTTTGGTGTGGTAGACAGTGTAGTTTCCTCTGCAACGTCTTGTAAAAATTTGGAATTTCCTGCACTTGGTACGGCTTGAGTTAAAGGCCACAGCCTAATTGGTGCAAAAGTGTGCTGCAGACAGCATGTGTATCGGCTTGGTAACATTCAAATTGGTGCCTAATTGGACATACAGACAAATACACACATCGTCATCAGGAAACAGCTAAAGTGACATCATTCACAAGCTACGCACATCTCTGTAAGATTCCAGCATTAAATCTCCAGTAAAACTTTATGGCTTTTAGACGTATTTTCTGGTTGGTTCCGACCCTGACCACTGGCAGCTGAGGGAGAACGCTTTACTGTACCAGAACGTTCCACAGAAGAGGGATGCAAAGAGAGAAAGGAGAGATCTTCTCCCATTATTTAAGTCAACGATCCAACAGGATGTGTGCAAGGTGCACGAGTGCGTAACGCTGGCAAGGGCCAAACCTATTTACCCACAATCCTCAGCGTCATTTCCATTTTCCTCTGTTCCCAGAACGCAAAGTCGCTTAGACCCAGCCTTTGGCTACCACAAAAGAAGTTGTGATGAAAACCCTGTGGGCCACTGCTTTATGGCTGGCAGCTTTACATATAAAGCAGGAAGGCCTATCTGTCTCCTCGCAGACTGTGGCCACAAAGTCCGAATCCCGGCTTTGAGCACTCAGAGGATATCTTCTCTGGAGTTCTGAGGGAGGAGAGATTAGCACCAAACACTGCTCCTCTCTCTTCTGTTCCATTTTAGTGAAGGGAGGGCTGGAAGATGTGTTTTAGGGAGGAGGAAAGTTTTGGGGTTTGACTTACACATGCAGGAGAAGTCTGGAGTCCCTCTTTAGGGAAGTTGATTTGTTAATTGGTTGGATGACTCAACAAACTCGACTGTTGATTAAGAAGAAAAAAAATTGTTTACTGAACTCGAATAATTAGCAGCAGGTATGGGAACTAACATAGTAGAAATACTTCATTACTGTACTTTAGTAGATTTCTCTGGAATCAGTACTTTACTTCACTACTTATTTTTCTGACTACTTTTTACTTTCACTCACAAATATCTGTACTTTCTACTTCTTGAATGTTCAAGCCAGGCTTGTTACTTTAGTTTTCATCTGTATTTGGTGGCATGAGCTCTTTCTTCCTCTACTTTCACTGTGTGTGAAATAAAAGTCTCAAAAGTTTGAAAATATATTTTCGAAAAAACAAACATCATGGATGAGACAGGGAGTTGGCGACGTCGACATTACTCAAAATAGAGACATTCCTGATCACCCATGGCCATAATGAGGGAGATGTTTGAAATTCCTGGCAAATGCACTGCGTGTCTATAGTGTATTTTGGTATTAATGTATTATATGGTGTGAGGTCCAGTTACCACGTGACAGTACATGTCAGAGACCACACTTCTTTACTTTAACTTGAGTATAGTTAACTTTTAAACAACAGTATCTGTACTTCTACTTGAGTGAAGGATGTGTGTACTTTTGCCATCTCTGATTAGCAGATCACACACACATACAAGTGCACACACACACACACACATGCTAGGTGTCGACTGGAGACTTTCACCTCTGCATTTCTCTCAACCCCAATTTTCCTCCTCCCATGCAGGGCAGCTAGGAGCAGTGGGCAGCCACATTAGGAACACCCAAGGACCAAGGCCAAGCATTCACCCAAGGACCCATGTCCTGGCAAGGGACATGGGCAGGAGTGCAATCTGTTCTGTATGTGTTTTTACATTGGGGAAACCCATGTGAGCCCACAGTGAAGGTTTTTTGGAGACAACCCACCTGAGCACCGACAGGCCCCAAATGGGAATCTAACCCAAGACCAAGTTTGCAAGGCAGCAATGCATGGCAGTGCGCCACTGTGCTACACATGCCGTTGCAGACTTTAAGACTATAGTTCAAATCAGTCTTGGCCATAGCCATGGTGCTGGTACAGTTAAATCCTACTTACTGTGAACAACTCAATTGTAAGCATTGTTTACATGCTATTTAACAATGGCATTCAATCGGTCTTGGCTGAATGGTTATAATGGTATCCGGTGGGTTCCTTATTATTTGTTCCACCTTGTTATTCTGAATGGCCTGCCGCGAAGTGGAGTCACACTGAGTGAGACATTATATTTTATGTGAGCCATTAGTGACATCTAGTGGGCATTCGAAAAAACACTAGTACGTGAGCAAGTCAACTCGTCCCTTCTATTAGCAAGTGGGAAACATGTCTACAGAAGTTATCTTTATTGGCTTTAAAGAAAAATAGCCATTAATTAGTTTTGGTGTTGAAAACAGGGTGTTAGCTCGCAGATTCGTCTGTTTCCCAAGCTAATTTATTCTCCCACACTGCACGGTGTTTTTACAACGTCCACATGCGTAACACATTATCTAATTACATGCACCTCACAAGTGCGTATACTACATGATACAAAGTCATGTTGTCACGTTATTGTGTAACTTGGGCTGTTACTGTATCCCAGTATTAGTACTAAAAATACATTTAGTCTACAGACATTTGGGTGACTGTTTTTTGAAAAACCGTGACGAAGGCGAAATTATCGTAATGACACGGAAGTACTCTCTTATTGGCCAATACACCCCCCCCCCCCCCCCACACACACACACACACACACACACACACACACACACACACACACACATACGGTAGTTTCTGCCTGGCTCTTCAATTGTTCTGATACCATTAGACGATCAAAAAAAAAATATACACTATATCTCAGTATTATTTAAAAAAAATCTAGTCTACTATATTATAGTCAAGAAAATTATAGGCAGTATTATGAAAAACCGTGACGAAGGCGACCTTTTCTGTGACACGGAAGTACTGTCTTATTGGCCCCTACACGTATTTCCACCTGGCTCTAGAGTTCTTCTGATAATATTAGATTAGCAAGAAAAGCTGCACTTAGGGTAAGTAACGTCGGATACGATGTATTTAATACACGTTATTTGTAGACTAAACCATGTCCTAAATACCAGCTACTTGCTTAAACTGTACGGTAGCTGGCTATCATGCTAACTAGCTGACTAACTTAGCTTATTAGCCTAACTTTACCTAGCTAGCGAGGTAAAGCGAACGCTAGTGAATAGCTAGCGTTAGATGACAAGCACAGTATACAACAGCACACTGATGCTGTCCTTCCATATAGCGAATTAGCAAAGTAGCTTCTACTGTTGCACTTTCAGATACAGCCATCATAAGTAGCCTAATTGTTTTGTTACATTTAGCCAATATGATTCAAGTACACCGCTGACCACATCACTTATCTTGCGTTGAAATGCATTAGGAATACGCCACCATGGCCGGTGTGGACATGGACCCAGAGGTGGCACGGCGACTGTTTGAGGAGGGTGCTACCTTGGTGTTGCTAGGGGTCCCAGAGGGCACGGAGCTTGGCATTGACTACAAGAGTTGGAAAGTTGGACCGCGTTTCCGGGGAATTAAAATGATTCCACCAGGCCTCCACTTCCTCCACTTCTGCTCTGCAAACCTTCCCAGTTGTGGGGGAGAAACAGGCCCCAAAACCGGGGTTTTCCTCACGCTCAAACCAAGAGAAGTCTTGCTGGCCAACTGGGACCCAAAAGAGGAGGACCTGGACTTCTCTGCCTCCCAGAACCATGAGGAAGTGAGCCGAGTCCGGGCTGGCCTGCAAGACCTGGACCCTTTCCTCGGCCCCTACCCATACGACGTGCTGCGCAAGTGGGTATCCCTCACTGACAGGTTGACCCAGGAGCTGGCCGTCAACCTGCAGCCCATCTCGGGGCGCGTTTGCGCGTTCAGCGACGTCATCCCGGAGCTCCAGTTGAAACACACGAAAGACCGGGAGGAGCAGAACCTGCCGAGGAACGACGTCGAGTGCCAGAGCATGAAGGAGGGTCTGGAGAGACTGCCACGCATGAAGCCGAGGGAGGGAACCGAGCTGCGCTTCTCCCACATCCCCAGACAGACATACCCCCCGGGGGCCCCCCCTGAACTCATCACCAAGTGCAGCATGGACCTCAGCTACGCCCTGGAGAGTCTGCTAGACAAGAACCACAAGGAGCATCCCCTCAACGTGCTGGGTGAGTGTGTTGGGGAGCTAGCAGGAAGTTAAGGAGTCGTAGGGGTAGAGCTGCTCTGGTATGGTCTGGTGGAATTTATCGGGACTTTGTAGTCTTACTTTACCATTGTTGTAGTGTTCACTGGGGATTTGGATTTCAAGTTAACCACAGCCCCAAAGAAATGTTGTCAAATGCAATTTACTTAATCAATTTAATATCCGTTGTTCATAAATAACCAGGGAATTATGATGCAAGTGTTAATCCTGACCACTCTTCGTTTTTTCTACAATCAATTAAAAAAATACTTTCTGGCTGTTCTGTTCTCCTTCCTCATCCCCTTCTCTTCCTCACCTGCGTGTCCCAGGTGAGCTTCAGTTTGCATTTGTGTGTTTCGTCATCGGCAATGTGTATGAGGGCTTTGAGCACTGGAAGAGTCTTCTGGCCCTGCTCTGCCGTTCGGAGGAGACTATGAGGGAACGCAAGGACCTGTACCTGGGCCTCATCGCAGTGCTCTACCACCAGCTGGGAGAGATCCCTCCAGACTTCTTTGTGGACATCGTGTCTCAGAACAACTTCCTCACCTCCACACTACAGGTAAGGATAGATCGCCTTTACGCTAAGGGTAGAGGGTAGATCACCGCCACACTCCTGGTACTGTAGAGGATAGATTACCTTCATGCTACTATGCTAGACAGACTGTACATTTCCAGAGGTAAAGTGGGGGTCATTATCAGGATTTATTGTGGTGAGAACACAGCTTTTGTCTGGCATGAATGGGTTATTCATGAATGGGTTATTCGTTTACGTGACAATTCTGGTCTTCTTTTGTATGATGTCTGTCCCTCCAGCTCTAACCCTCATTTCCCCCTCTCTCCTCCAGGACTTCTTCCAGTTCGCCTGTGGGTCTGGGGTGGACGGCACACTGCGTAAGAGAGCAGAGAAGTTCAAGGCTCATCTGACTAAGAAGTTTCGCTGGGACTTTGAGGCTGACCTGGAGGACTGTGCTCCTGTGGTGGTGGATCTGCCAACCGGAGGTTCTGCCTGAGCCCAGGCCAGACTACTGAGCCCAGGCCAGACTACTGATAACCCAGCATCAAGGAAGCCATGCCAGCGGGTGACTTGAGAAGGGGTCAGGGACCCCTTCTCAAGACGTATTATGAACATCAAGGCCAAAGTAGTCAAGTTCTTCCACCACTTTTTGGGTTTTCTGTTTATAGTTGAGAAACAATGATACTGGAAAGGACATCGATCAGCTCAAAGCCAACATACAATTTCTCACATTTAAATTTGAAAACAAGACTCATTTTACAATTCTTGTGTCTCAGTGTACAGAAGTATTTTCAACGCCTTGCTAATGCATCGATCAGTTCATCCTGTTTTAGTCTCTGTACATTCCTGTGAAGCTTAATAAATATATCAATTGAGTTATAAAAAAAAAACATCAACAGCGTGAAAATTACAGAGACAATGTGGGGATTTGAATGTCAAAGGTGAATATAACATTACCTTGAAGATAACACTGTCCAGTGAGTTTGGAGGTGTTTTGCTGTTACGCAGTAGATTAAATATTTATGTCCTCCTCAGAATTGATCTTTGTGCTTCTGCAGTCAGTGCACCAGTAAAGACCCAGGCCCTCAGGCCACATCGTAGCTCCACAGGATATGTCTGGCGCATGGGTCATGTGACTGCCGGGACTTCCTAATTAGATTTTGACTGACTGCTGGTCACCCAAGACAAGGTTCTTAAATAAAAATGTACCTGGTCTATTACTGAAGATATAGATAATTATATCTAGAATACAAAATATAATTAATCGTGTTGAAGTTGTGTGTGGAGTGGAGAGCGGATGCCAAACTTGTGTTTAAGGTCTGACGATGCTAGGAATGCAAAATGCTTTGCTGCCACCTTGTGGTAAAAACTGAAAAGGTAACTAGGGAATTGAGACCATTTAGTAGTATATTTTTCATTGAAAAGGAGTTCTGACAGGAAGCTATTATCAAAAGGAAAAATACCTGCCTGAATGTTTCCATTTCCCTAGTTTCCATTTCCATTTAGTCATTTAGCAGACGCTCTTATCCAGAGCGACTTACAGTAAGTACAGGGACATTCCCCCGAAGCAAGTAGGGTGAAGTGCCTTGCCCAAGGACACAACGTCATTTGGTTTTCACAGCCGGGAATCGAACCAGCAACCTTCTGATTACAAGCCAGATTCCCTAACCGCTCAGCCATCTGACTCCCAGTTATTATTCCTTTTTCTAGTGATAGTTTTTAATGATCACTGTGGTAGCAAAACCAGTTCCATATCCACAATTATGTGCTTCCAGAGGAAAAGATAAATAGATTTGACATACTGAGGTGATGGAATTCCGTATAAAGACTCATTTATTATCACATGACAATTATACCTATTGACAAGTATCATATTGAAAACAGCCATGGAAACAGACAGACAATGTTCTAGCATTTGGATTCTACCTGATCTTTGTTAACGTTCTTCTATTATGAAAATTAATACTAATACAAGAAAACTACAGTGAAACATACAAACAAATTCGTATCTGCATGGACCATCAGTACTGAATATCCTAATTGTTGAAACAAAGCACTGTTCCAGCAAGGCGGTGCGCATTCTTGATGCCCCACCTCCCTCTATCCCTCAACATCCCATAATTAGCCAGATCAGGAGGTACCATTATAATCTTTCCCTGTGTTGTATGCTGGGCTCCTGTTACTTAGTTACCAGTTGCCGTGGTTGCCTGGGCTGATCAGGTTTCCTTGACAACCGTGCCCATCCCATTGTGTGCGATCCTGCCGTGGTATTCTCTGGGCCCGTCCCAAGGCTGCCCCCTCCCCCTCACACACAGACACACACACACACACACTACCCATGAACACTCACACACACCCAGGCTCTCTGCATCCCAGGGGGGGAGGGCAGGACATAACAATGGTGTGCCCCCTCACACATGCAAACACATACACATCTTCTCCTTGTGTGCCAGCCCTGAGACCTCCTGAACACACAGAACCTAGGTGTATTCCTTCCATCTGAAGCCTTGTGGGACTGTCTGCATGCTCCAAAACAGAATTGTCGCAAACAGAAATTACACATGCCGTTCTAATCTTTTTGAATGTTTTTATTTGACCAACTATGTTTTGGATGCCACTATTTTAAAGTGTGGTTGTTGTTTTGCTTTGTACCAGAACCTCGCTTACAAAGCGCAGTGTGTGTGAACGTGAGTCAATGTGTGTGTGTGTGTGTGTGTGTGTGTGTGTGTGTGAACGTGAGTCTGTGTGTGTGTGTGTGTTTGTCTTAGATTAAATTCACAAACCTTAAGGAGGCTACAGAAACACCTGTTCTTGATTTCAGACAAGCTGCATTTCCACCTGTCCGCCACCGGAGGGCATTGCTGTATACTACATCCGCTACAGGTATGCATAAGCCTACAAGGGTCAGGATTTGGAATATATACGGTATTGTCTTGAGGATTGGACAAATGAAGAAGGTGGTTGATACAAAAATGTCCCCCTGTCTGACCTGAGCTGGGTTCCCCTAGCAACAATGGTGTAGAGTAATTGGGTCCTTGTTACACTGCTTAAGAAGGCCTTAATTTAACAGGCAAAATCAGCTACCATGACGCACGTGATTATGGATATTTCTTTTGTTTAATGTTTACGCAATATCGTGTTGAAAGTGTATGCTGCATTTAATCTTTTTATTTTATTTTCCATGTTTTGTTGTTTGTCTGAATCATTCTTCAACCCTGTTCCTGGAGACCAACCTTCCTGTAAAAACAATTTCAACTGCAGTTGTAACTAACTTGATTTAACGCATCAACCAGCTCATTATCAGAATCAGGTGTGCTAGAATAGTGTAGCGAAAATCGACAGGAAAGTAGTTCTCCAGGAATAAGGTTTATAACAAGACACCTGGTCTTGATAATACAGCTCTCAATCAAAAGTTTATAACAAGGTCACCAGGGTCTGATTCAAGATAGAAGATTGAAATCCAAGAGTGAAATATGGTAGTTCTGTAACGAGGACCAAGGTCTGGGAATCGAGATATTAGACGCGTCATAATGCGAGTGCATCTCTACGTTCAACAGTCACTGCTTTGTGTGTAAACACCTTTGTTCAGACAAACTGTCCCAACCTGCTTGGATTGGTGTGTCACATGTATACGATACACTTTAACCGCCGTGCTCTTCTTCAGCCAGAAGCAGCTGGGTCACAAGGCTTTGGTCCCAAACCACCTTCTGTGGACTAACGCTTGGATGAATGTTTCTGGTATGGAGGTCGATTCTAGGTGTGGCCCATACAGTATCAGCATTCTGGGTGTATATCGCGTTGGGGATGTTCTACGTGTGAAAGCAGAAGGTACATATACTGTGACAACAGATGGCCAGGCTTCTCCTACATCCTCCAAGGTAACAGTCTGTTTCTGAGAACACACACACACAGACCACATGATCTCGGCACGCGCCGGGTCCTCTTGTGAATGGAAGGAATGTCGAGGAGAGGAGGAGATAGGAGAGGAGGAGAGACAGGAGAGGAGGAGAGACAGGAGAGGAGGAGAGACAGGACAGGAGGAGATAGGAGAGGAGGAGAGACAGGAGAGGAGGAGAGACAGGAGAGGAGGAGACAGGAGAGGAGGAGAGACAGGAGAGGAGGAGGAGACAGGAGAGGAGGAGGAGAGACAGGAGAGGAGGAGGAGAGACAGGAGAGGAGGAGGAGACAGGAGAGGAGGAGAGACAGGAGAGGAGGAGAGACAGGAGAGGAGGAGAGACAGGACAGGAGGAGATAGGAGAGGAGGAGAGACAGGAGAGGAGGAGGAGACAGGAGAGGAGGAGGAGAGACAGGAGAGGAGGAGGAGAGACAGGAGAGGAGGAGAGACAGGAGAGGAGGAGGAGAGACAGGAGAGGAGGAGGAGAGACAGGAGAGAAGGAGGAGACAGGAGAGGAGGAGGAGAGACAGGAGAGGAGGAGGAGACAGGAGAGGAGGAGGAGACAGGAGAGGAGGAGGAGAGACAGGAGAGGAGGAGACAGGAGACAGGAGAGGAGGAGGAGATAGGAGAGGAGGAGAGACAGGAGAGAAGGAGGAGACAGGAGAGGAGGAGGAGATAGGAGAGGAGGAGAGACAGGAGAGAAGGAGGAGACAGGAGAGGAGGAGAGACAGGAGAGAAGGAGGAGACAGGAGAGGAGGAGGAGACAGGAGAGGAGGAGGAGATAGGAGAGGAGGAGAGACAGGAGAGAAGGAGGAGACAGGAGAGGAGGAGAGACAGGAGAGGAGGAGGAGACAGGAGAGGAGATCATAATAGAGACGTTGTAGCAGCATTCAATGTGCATCACCTAGGCTGAGTGTGATTTCCCTTGCAGCTACTTCCCCCGCCCCCATCTACCAGCACCAGCCTAGAGTCACTCAGACTTACAAAGCACAGAATTAGACACACTCTCTCTCTAACACACATACTGCTGCAGCTGACAGGAAGGTGTGGATCATACTGTGACAGAGCTGACATGCCTGCCGGGGGGAGGAACCTTGGTTTGGGGATGGATGTGCAGGGGGGGCTGTATTTCATGTGGCATCCTCTGATAGGGCATGATGAGAACACAGTGCCCTGTACATGTATGATATGCTCTGACATGTGCTGGTTGCGGGTGAGATGCTGCATTGAACATGGACATTCTACGTGTGTGTATGTTTTAGTGAGTGTATGTAGTTCTGTGTGTGTGTGTGTGTATGTTTGAGTGAGTGTATGCAGTCTGGTGTGTATGTTTGAGTGAGTGTATGCAGTCTGGTGTGTATGTTTGAGTGAGTGTATGCAGTCTGGTGTGTGTGTGTTCAGCAGCAGGAAGATCGTAGTGGTGGAGCAGAGTGTGGCCTTCACACACACCGCTGCAGGGGACAGGCCTCTGAACATAGTTCACCTCTCTCTCTCTCTCTCTCTCTCTCTCTCTCTCTCTCTCTCTCTCTCTCTCTCTCTCTCTCTCTCTCTCTCTCTCTCTCTCTCTCTCTCTCGCTCTCTCTCCCCCCCTCTCTCTCCCCCCCTCTGTCTTTATCTCTTCTCCTCCCTCCATCTGTCCCTCTCTTTTTCTCTCTGTTTTCTCTTTGTCTCTCTGTCTCTCTTCCCCTCCTGTCTTTCCTTCTCACTCTCTCAGCTCTCTTTCTCTCTTTCCACATCTCGCCTTTTTCTGGTCTCTTCTCCGTTTGTCTTCCCTCTCCTGCCCCCCATGCAGGCAGCGTGTGGAGCCCTTCCCCCTCCCTCGCTTCGGCCTCCTCAGGAAACAAACCCCCCTGCTGAAAATATGCAAATCAACAAGCAGCAGTGGGTGAGCCTCTGCCTGCCGGTCACACTGGCACACGAGCACACGCATGTGTGTGTGTGCTTGCGTGAGTGCGCGTGTGTGTATCAAAAGGGTATAAATATCTACCACGGGATACAGAGACAAGCAGTCAGGGACACATGGCCTTCTGCTTGTTTTGTGTGATTATAAAATGATTGCACGTGTGTGTGAAGGTGTGCGTGTGTGTGAAGGTGTGCGTGTGTGTGAAGGTGTGCGTGTGTGTGAAGGTGTGCGTGTGTGTGAAGGTGTGCGTGTGTGTGAAGGTGTGCGTGTGAAGGTGTGCGTGTGTGTGAAGACAAAGGAAACATTGACTTTGTGTTCTCTTTCTCCCAGTTGCTCTCAGCCTAACTCTTCTCTTCATATTAGCACATAAAGATGCTGGGCTGTATTGAGTCCATCTGTCTCAGGCTGATGATGTCACAGTGACTTAGAATCTATTGACTGATACGACCTCTGACCCCAGCCAGCCCATCAGATCAGAGGTCACGGCTGGCGTGTGCCTTCTATACAGCTGCCTCAAGAGGTGTGTGTGTGTGTGTGTTTTTTTGTGTCGTTTTTATGTTAGTGGTGTGGGACTTGCAAGCAGGGGGGTCATTTTCACACCAGCTTTCACACTGTCGGCAAACCCATTTAGCTATAATTACAAGACCCCCCCACACACACCCCTGTCAAGCTTTTATGAACTTTCCCCCCACCCATGTCTCAATGTGTGTCTGTGTGTCAGAGACAGAGAGAGAGTATTAAGGATCGTGATTGCACCTCCCTGCCTCACGGCCCTGTTTAAAGCTGACGGCATCATCACGCTGCAGACCACAAGACAGGTAACAGCAAGGAGAGTTTTGAAGAGAAAACACAGAGAGTGGTTTATTCAATTCCTTTCAAGATATATCCAAACCTTTAATAATTGTGGCACGATTCTTGAATTTGAAAATGTATAAATGTGATCTGGATCTTGAACTGTCATTGGATTCCCACCTACAGATCACGGGAACTAGGAGTTCAACGGAGTCAGTTGGCTGAGCGGTGAGGGAATCGGGCTAGTAATCCGAAGGTTGCCAGTTCGATTCCCGGTCATGCCAACTGACGTTGTGTCCTTGGGCAAGGCACTTCACCCTACTTGCCTCGGGGGAATGTCCCTGTACTTACTGTAAGTCGCTCTGGATAAGAGCGTCTGCTAAATGACTAAATGTAAATGTAACTACACATTCATGGGTTTCATCTTGGATTTTAGAACCCCTTCCAGCCACTCACCCCTTCACCATTCATCCACTCACCCTTTCACCATTCAGCCACTCACCCTTTCACCATCCAGCCACTCACCCTTTCACCATCCAGCCACTCACCCTTTCACCATCCAGTTACTCACCCCTTCACCTTTCAGCCACTCACCCTTTCACCATCCAGCCACTCACCTTTTCACCATCCAGCCACTCACCCTTTCACCATTCAGCCACTCACCCTTCACCATCCAGCCACTCACCCTTTCACCATCCAGCCACTCACCCTTTCACCATTCAGCC
>NC_085021.1:19435334-19447539 GCF_963692335.1 Osmerus eperlanus
CACACCTCAGGTGACAAACTACACACACAGCACATCTCATGTGACAAACTACACACACAGCACACCTCAGGTGACAAACTACACACAATACCACACGGCCATCCGTCCATCCCATAGTCCCAGCAGGTCATCACACTGTTAGTGCCCCTGTCCATGCACACATATGAAAGAGAAAGGGAATGTAGCACTCAGAATCAACAGCACCAGGCCAACCCTGGACCCCTCAGACCAGCCCAGCGGGGTCGAGATTTGGGGAGGTGGGGTGGGGTGGGGAGGTGGAGGGAAGGGAAGGGGAGACTGGTTTTAGGGAACTGCCCCCGCCATGCCCAACATCTGAGCTGATTTCAACAGAGAGGGGTGTGTGTGTGGCTTCACAGAAAAGGGAATGAGCTGATGAACCGCAGCCGTGCTGAGCCCAGAGGCTGTGGAAGCCGTCCTGTTCCTTGCAAGCAGAAAGGGAAGGCGAGGGAGGGAGGGATGGGAGGGTTTTGTAACACACTTTCACTTCCCGTCCCAGCAGGCTATTTTCAGCATCTCTCCTCCTCTCTCCTTGCCAGCCCTCCTGTCCTCTGGGTGCAGCGCCTCTCAGATCCCAGCCCCTCCTGTCCTCTGGGTGCAGCGCCTCTCAGATCCCAGCCCCTCCTGTCCTCTGGGTGCAGCGCCTCTCAGATCCCGGCCCCTCCTGTCCTATGGGTGCAGCGCCTCTCAGATCCCGGCCCCTCCTGTCCTCTGGGTGCAGCGCCTCTCAGATCCCAGCCCCTCCTGTCCTATGGGTGCAGCGCCTCTCAGATCCCGGCCCCTCCTGTCCTATGGGTGCTGCGCCTCTCAGATCCCGGCCCCTCCTGTCCTCTGGGTGCAGCTCCTCGCAGATCCCGGCCCCTCCTGTCCTCTGGGGGCAGCGCCTCGCAGATCCCGGCCCCACACCGGAGTACACCGAGCTGTCAGGCTGTACTGAGGAGGGCTGTTGTCACTAAACAGCCTGAAGGGTTGACGTGACTGGGGGACATCGATGAGATTGTTAGATTGTAACTTAGATTGTTTAGTTCTTAGAAATAGTTAAACTTTTGTACTTTTACTTAATTTAAGATCTGTATTTGTTTAATGGGAGTCATGTGGCTTAGCGGTTAGGGAAGCAGGCTAGTAATCTGAAGGTTGCCAGTTTGATTCCCGGCTGTGCCAAATGACGTTGTGTCCTTGGGCAAGGCACTTCACCCTACTTGCCTCGGGGAGAATGTCCCTGTACTTACTGTAAGTCGCTCTGGATAAGAGCATCTGCTAAATGACTAAATGTAAATGTTTAGTGTTTTGCACCTCCCTGCCACAGTAAATTCCGTGTTTGTATAACATACATGGCGAATAAACCGAATTCTGATTCTGATTCTGATGAGGCTTTACTGAGTGTTCAGTCTGTGGAAGAAACTGTGTTCGGTGTTCAGGGTGTTGAGGAAGATGTGTTCAGAGTGTTGAGGAGGATGTGTTCACAGTGTTGAGGAGGATGTGTTCAGAGTGTTGAGGAGGATGTGTTCACAGTGTTGAGGAGGATGTGTTCAGAGTGTTGAGGAGGATGTGTTCACAGTGTTGAGAAGGATGTGTTCACAGTGTTGAGGAGGATGTGTTCACAGTGTTGAGGAGGATGTGTTCAGAGTGTTGAGGAGGATGTGTTCACAGTGTTGAGGAGGATGTGTTCAGAGTGTTGAGGAGGATGTGTTCACAGTGTTGAGGAGGATGTGTTCAGTGTTCAGAGTGTTGAGGAGGATGTGTTCAGAGTGTTGAGGAGGATGTGTTCACAGTGTTGAGGAGGATGTGTTCAGTGTTCACAGTGTTGAGGAGGATGTGTTCAGTGTTCACAGTGTTGAGGAGGATGTGTTCAGTGTTCAAAGTGTTGAGGAGGATGTGTTCACAGTGTTGAGGAGGATGTGTTCAGTGTTCACAGTGTTGAGGAGGATGTGTTCAGTGTTCAAAGTGTTGAGGAGGATGTGTTCAGTGTTCAGAGTGTTGATGAGGATGTGTTCAGTGTTCAGAGTGTTGAGGAGGATGTGTTCAGTGTTCAGAGTGTTGAGGAGGATGTGTTCAGTGTTGCGCGTGTGACGTAGAGGAGGCCACTGCATGTTAGGTGTCGCGTGCGTTGCACAGGAAGTTGTGGCGGTCTTGTTTTCAGTCCTGTGAGCTGAACAGGTGTCACCTCATCCGTTTGGAGCTAAGCTACCACTGTGGTGGCCAACGAGACTACTGGAGCAACAAGTAGCCACACACACACACACACACTGAGGCAGCCCTCTACCAGTCAGAGCTAGGATATGGAGGGCTGGTGAGCACAGATATTGAGTGCTGAGCAGTTACAGAACACATTCAGGGATGTGAAGTCTTGCAGCTCCTCTGTCGTTTCAACACAGGTCAGTTTGATCGTAGATAAGCTTTTAAAGGAACTGCTGCTCGCTGCAACTGATCAGCCCAGTGATTAGCTGACTGATACCCTGCCGAGAATTCAAGTCTAAAGAAAGCGTGCAGATCTCAAACCATGAGAAGAGAGGCTAGAACGTGAGTGACAGGGGACGAGAGAGGTGCCTTTCTCTTTTCCTTGGTCGCTGTTCGATTGGACCGCGTTCGCTGTCTGTTATCCGCGTATCTGTGCAGGTTAACAGTCTCGTTTGTCTGTCCATCTGTCCTTCTGTCTGTCTGCACATGTTGAAGGTTACCATCCCTCTGACTTACCCCAGTTTTTGCTATAGATGCTGTGTTTTCTTCCTGCTGGTCTGGCGTGATGTATTTCTGCAGGGGGAACAAGGGAGGAGGGGGAAGGGGCCCGGGGGGTGGGGGGGGGAGTGCTTTGGGTCAATAGCTCCAGGTCATAAAAACTCATTGATCCAGTTTATATGAGGGCTGTTTTGTGATTGGCTCATAATGGAATCTCATACTCAATTTATTGGGTTTCTAAAATAAACAATTTGTTTTAATCCATGGATGGGCAATGGGCTCATCATCAAAATCAATAGCTGTATATTTAAATGTATCAGTCCTGGCTGCTTTGGCACGCTGAAACTGCAGCCTGTAGCTCGATAACAAGGTGATCTAAAATAACGTAGATTCTAAACACTTTAGTTTGCCAAGACAAGATCAGTGTGCTCTTCACGAGGGTTCAGAGAGAGCTTCCGTATTTAGGTGTGAGGATGTTTTTATCTGCATGTGTGTGTGTGTGTGTGTGTGTGTGTGTGTGCCCTATTTATGTTCTTGTACGCTTCGGCGACTCGAGATTACATCTAGCAATGACAAAAAGATAACTGCCTGTCGAGAGCAACAACGCAGTTAAACTGATGTTAACAATAATCTATCATTTTTATATAGACATGATTCACAAATGAGTGTTCAATGAGGAAAACATCGCATTTTTCTGAAAACAACAGAGCAAATATCATTATAGGCATCACACAGCATGGTAGTCGTTATTTTTAATGTTAAAGATTGATCTGGTCATCCTGAATTAAAAAAACGGGGAGTAAGCTATAGATTTGAATTCTGTTGCTCCGCGCGCACGCTTGGGACAGCCGCTCAGTCGCGCTTTGTGTGCGTTTAGGTTCTTGTACGAGACTTCCTGGATTTTAGCGAGCAGCTGCGCGCACCCTAGTCCCGTCGACGCTGATGGGTCAGTGTGTGTAGTAGAATATCTACTGCATGATATCACGAGGTTATCGGTGTGTTTGTATTTGCTGGATTCTGGTTGCATATTCCGCGATCTGTGCGCTTTGGTTAGTGAGAAAACGGTTCGGGACAGGCGGCGTCGGTCCGATTCAAACAGGTGGAAAAAAGACAAGACAATCCATTGCAGGTGGAGTTTGTAGGAGGGGACCACTTAGCTATCGCCTTATTAGATTTGGACCATTTCTGACATGTGGCCAAATGAGTAATTCCTTAACCACGTGAAAATGGTTCGGTTACGTTCAATCTAGTGTCTTACGGTACGTATGTCTACAAAATAAGCGTTGAAACCTCACACACATGCAGGTGGGAGACCCGTTTTGTAGGACAGCCCCTCTCAGTTCCCCAGCGGAGGACAGAAGCCACTGACAGTCGTTACAACCCTCTGGGACGGGACGAGAACAGTCTCACAGCTAACAGGTGTGAGAGCCAGCCAATCTAGCCTGCCACTGCCGGAGACCATTGTTCAAGGAAACATCAATTTCACTGCTCTCCTTCAATGCGAGAGGGTGAAATAAACGGTCATATTAAACCAATTTAACGGAGCCTCGTTAAATATTGTAGCTTAGTGAAGAAATTGTGTTTGGAGGGTTTCTGAAACCTCGTTTCTACAGAAAGAGATACGGGACGTCGGGAGAGGCGCTCCACCATCATGTCAACGAGAAAACCCAGCGTGGATTTGACCAGGCGAAGCCGAAGCCCAGAGTCCGAGACTGGAGAGATGTTCGGTGAATTTCAGGACTGGTGTCTTCGTACTTACGGTGACTCCGGTAAAACAAAGACGGTGACCCGGCGTAAATATAACAAAATTCTCCAGACCCTTCTGCAGGGCGAGGACTCGGAAGGCGGTGGCGTTTTTATCGAGAGCAACCACATCAACGCCAAATTCAAATTCTGGGTCAAGTCAAAAGGGTTTCAGGTGAGGAGCCTGGAGGGGGAGCCGAACAAGAATGGATCGCCCGACAGACCAGTGCTCTATGTACCCATCAAGGTAACGGTTAGTGTGAGTGTTCCTCTTTCAATACTACAGTAGGCTATTATGTGTGTTTGCTTTTGCGCGCGCTCTCAGTAGTCATCATATTTGTTTATGTAAATGTGTGTGTGTGTGTGTGTGTGCGTGTGTGTGTATGTGTGCAACCGTTTTGCGGCTGGTAACTTTCATTGAACATTTGGACCACCAAATGAGGTAACATTTTTTTTTTACCTCAGAAGCACCTGCACCGTGCGCTCCCTGGTTACTGCCCAGTTTGAGCACGCATCTCGTGCCAGCAAACCGTGTTTGTGTGTGTGTTGGTTTGTGTGTGTTTGCCCGTGTGTCGACATGAACAGGCCATACTGACGTGATCGAGACTTGATAACGTGTGATGCTTGTCATCATGGCCCTCCAAACCAGAGGAAGGAAAAGGTCTGTCCTACGAGCTGTCTCTCACACTGTCCGGCGCATGGTCCGTGCGCGCGCTCTCATTCCCGTTCTCTTTTCTTGATCGTGGGGGATCGTTTGTTCACAAATCAGTTGGTAAAGTCTCAAAATATTTGATATGTATATTTAATAAAATCATACACTAAATAACCAGATCGCTCACAACCCAAATACCAAATATAATTGTTTGGGATTAACGATGCTCATGAATAAATGACATGGGTGAGATATAAGCATGGTTACCTGACAAGCAGAAGAGAGCTGGCCTATAATGCTTTTTTACAGATTTTTATTTTTATTTGAACTATTATTGTCTTCATTAGAGACATTTAGCTTAATGTATTGTAATAAACTAAAGGCAGGGGTCTTTGAACAGACAGACAAGTTGTGGTGATTTGGAGCCACATCTTATTATGAGCTAACTCTGTTTGCGTTTTGGTTTATTGGTAGAACATTTACAATAGACTAGAAAACTGGGGTTGAATGCCCACTAGTTACACTTGCTGTCAATAGCACCTGTTGGCTGCCTGGCTGGCTACCTTGGCTGGCTGAGCCCTGGCTACCATGGCTGGCTGCTTGGTTGGCTGGATGGTTGAAATGAAGCTTTCGACTGCTCCCACTCACAAACCAACCACCTGTCCGAGACTAACATCTATCCCGAAACTCTCACTTGTTTTCCTTTCTCCCTCCCTTCCACCATTCCTTCTTTCTACACCTCTTGTCTCCCTCTTTGTCTCTCTGTCTACACTACAACCTTCATCTCTGCCCCTCCCCCTCTCCTGTGAAATCTTGTGGGTGGTGTAGGTGTGTGTGATGATATGACCTTTTGCAACCTTTCACACAGGAAGGAAACCTAATGTGTTGAAATTGAGGATAAAGAAGAGAGAGGAGAAAGGGATGGTGCGATGCAGGAAACTGGGGAGACAGGCTCCTGAGAAGAGACAGAGTTGGGAGAGGCAAAGTCAGGAGAGTCAGAGTCTGGAGATTCAGAGTCAGGAGATTCAGAGTCTGGAGATTCAGAGTCTGGAGATTCAGAGTCTGGAGATTCAGAGTCTGGAGATTCAGAGTCGGGAGAGTCAGGAGAGGGAGAGTCAGGAGAGGGAGAGGGAGAGTCAGGAGAGGCAGAGTCAGGAGAGGGAGAGAGAAAGTTAACCCTTGTGCTGCCTTCGGGTCACATGACCCAAAGGCCATCGTTGTGTTTACCCAATTTTACCCAATACAAAAACAAATAAAAAGCATTTTCTTTTAACCTTCGCAATGTGGAGGGTCTGAGACAGCCCGACAGTTAAAAGAAAATGCTTCACTTTGTTTTTGTATGTGGTAAAGTTGTCGCAATAGTTAATAGAAGGAGAGAGGGAGTTAGGACAGATAGAGACACATATCTGACTGTGGGAGTCAAAAAGTGGGCCAGAGAAGAGATGGAGGGATAGGGAGTGGGGGGAGTGTGGAAATAGTTACTAGACTAGAGACAGAGAGAGAAAAAAAGTGAAAAGGGGAAATGTATAGCTGAAGATAGTCACAGAATGTAGAAACAGAGAGGAGAAGGGGGTTGTGGGTGTGTGTGTGCGTGTGTTGAAGGAGGAAGCAGCTTGTCCATCACATGGAGTTGACACCAGCCTCTCTTGGCTAGGGGTCCTATTATTAGCCTTGTCCTAACGTCTCTTTCTCTCTCGCTGTCCCCTTCTTTCTTTCTCTCGCTGTGTCTAGCTCTCTCTTTCTCTCTCTTTCTCTCTCTTTCTCTCTCTTTCTCTGGCCTCTTTGTCTCCTGCCCCCCCCCCTGTCTCACTCCCTCTTGCTGCTGAGCTCAGAGCTCTGACAGTAGTTTGATCAACTGTTGCTGCTCTGTGGTCATGTCCCACTCGCAAAGCTGTCACACACTGACCACACGCCACAACTCTGCACAGGGGCAGGAGGGGAGGGAAAACTGGAATAGGGAAACTGTGTGTGTGTGTGGACAGAGCAGGACAGGACAGAACAAAGCAGAACAGACACAGGCACTCACAGTAGCAGTGACATGCTGATGGCTTGGGGTTAACAGTGGCCTGGGGAGGGATCATAATTGGGCCATGGTCCACTATCAGGCCCTGAGATCTCTCTAACCCCTCTGGGACCCTTATCCCCCACACGGGTAATACTCTCAATTGGCAGGCGGTTGGTTGGCTGTGTGTGTGTGTGTGTGTAAGGCGTGGGTGGGGGGTGGTGGTGGTGGGGGCAGGAAGAGGACATGGTGAGGGTGAAACATGGGGCATACTGTTCACTCCCCACCACCGCCACCCCTTCCTGCATTGAGAAGGGCTTTTCTGGAGATAGAGTATTAAGTAGAGTAGACTGTTGGGGGGGGGGGGTTAGGTGGTGGAGCTGAAGAGATGCCTGTGGGATTCCCTCATTCTGCCAACTGTTATGAGCTTGCAGGTTAGGTGCTAGTTATTGATTTGTTTTTTTGTCATTTGTGTGTGTGTATAGGGAGTCAGGTGGCTGAGCGGTTAGGGAATCGGGCTAGTAATTTGAAGGTTGCAAGTTCGATTCCCGCCCATGCAAAATGACGTTGTGTCCTTGGGCAAGGCACTTCACCCTACTTGCCTCGGGGAATGTCCCTGTACTTACTGTAAGTCGCTCTGGATAAGAGCGTCTGCTAAATGTAAATGTGTATGCCTGCGTGTGTGTTTACACGCATCTTTTCTCTCTTGCTCTTCCCTCCCCTGGTGCCCACTTCTTATTTCTCCCACACACACAGACACACACACACAGACATACACACACAGACATACACACACAGACATACACACACACACACAGACATACACACCTCCTTCCCAAAGTCAGGCCTTCGTGGTGTGGAGAAGCGACTAGTGGCAGCTCTCTCTTATTTCAATTTTATTTCCAATTAAATAAGCAATTCAAGGTCTACTCACAAATACATGTATTATTTTGCATGTATCTCTGATTATGACCAAATATCTTGATATCTCAGTTGTTTTCTCCTGTCACACGCCAGGTGACAGGAACAGATCGTTCCGGAAACAAATCCACCTTTGCACTTAAAACACTCTAATGAACTGACAGGCCAACATGACAGGCAAAGAACATGTTTTTCCTCCTTCAGTATCAATTTAGGCTAATTGCTGCTTGTCTATTTGACTTTCTTTAGAATTTCTGATGAACACTGATTCAACATACACACTTTAATTCTACACACACACACACACTTTTTTAATTGGATTTAGTTGAATCGTATTGTGTTGTGGAGAGAAGTGTTCAGGTCTTAACTTTCTTGAAACAAATTGAGCCTCCTACAGGCAGCCTAATCAGAACATGACATGACAGGGCACACACACACACTCACACCCACAAACACACACTCACAAATACACACTCACAAACACACAAATTGACCACTTTACATTTACATTTAGTCATTTAGCAGACGCTCTTATCCAGAGCGACTTACAGTAAGTACAGGGACATTCCCCCGAGGCAAGTAGGGTGAAGTGCCTTGCCCAAGGACACAACGTCATTTGGCATGACCAGGAATCGAACTGGCAACCTTCGGATTACTAGCCCGATTCCCTCACCGCTCAGCCACCTGACTCCCCTCTTTCAGTTCTGTGTGTGGCTGCTGCCCGCTCCTAGTGTGGAGCCAAGACTGAGGTGAGCTGGGTGAGGCTGTCCTAACAACACACATTCCAATCAAGACCAACAAGAACACCAAGCTCCAAGCCAACTACCGTGTGCCCAGAAATATGGTTTACTGTTTCACATGATCACCTCCTGTAGAAGACAACCAATGATCAGCATAATGACCCTCATCATCATCATCATGACCAAAAAGGTGTCGTCATCATCATCATCATCACTGTGTGTGTGTGCGTCTGCGTGTGTGTGTGTCTGTGTGTTTATCATTCATTGTGGGGGAGTAATGGTTGGTCTGACAGCTGCTAGTTTGCTACATCTTGGACACAAAGTGGCTGGCCGTGGAGACTCAGAGACACACACACTGCTCTGCTCTGCTCCGCTCCACTCACCTCCCCCCTGGCATTCTCCCAGTTGCCATGGTGAACTGCTTCCTTGGTCCTCAATGGATGAGAAATTAACACTATTTTTAATTGGATGTGGGCTCTTCATTTGGACGATCTTCTCCCCCTCCCCACCCACTCCTCCCACCTCCCCACCCCCCCTCCCCCTTTCTTTCTAAATGTCCCAAGACAGGTTGTCTCAAATATGACTGTGTGGCATCTTTTTTACTAACTCCAAACACACACAGCCCTTCTCCCAGCACCTCTCTCAGGAGAAGATGCTCTGGGACAAGGCTTCCAGTCTTCCCTTCTCATCCAGCCGTTATTCTCTCTCTCTCTCCCCTCTCTCTCCCCTCTCACTCTCCCCTCTCTCTCCCTCTCTCCTCTCTCCTGTCTCCCTTGTCCTGTCCTCTGCTCTCCCCCCAGTCCCCCGGCTTGGTCCTCTGTCACATATTCACACCTAAACCCCATCACCCATATTAGTCCTCCCTTCCCCCCTCCTTCTCTTCCTCATTGCTCCCCCTCTGTGCCCCTGCTGCCAACACTACAGGATAATTAGCTCAGCCAGCTACCTCTCACTGGGTCCTGGGACTGCCTGTCTGTCTGCCTGTCTGCATCTTTGTCTGCATCCCTGTCTGTCTGTCTGTCTGCCTGTCTGCATCTCTTCCTGTCGGTCTGTCTTTCTGTCTGCATCTCTGCCTGCCTGTGTGCCTGTCTGTCTGTCTGCCTGTCTGTCTGTCTGTGTGCCTATCAGTCAGTTTGTCTGTCCTTCGTCTGCAGAGCTGTTTATCTGGGACAGTGGTTGATCAGGGGGGGCCTCTTCAGAACCTCAGCCCTCCCCCTGAGGAGAGAGAGAGAGAGAGAGACAGAGAGAGACAGAGAGAGACGACAGAGAGAGAGAGAGAGAGGAGAGAGAGAGAGACAGAGAGAGACAGAGAGAGACAGAGAGAGACAGAGAGAGACAGAGAGAGACAACAACAACGACAGAAAGAAAAAGGAGAGGGAGACAAATTTAGAGAGGGCTCAAAGAATGCTGGAGCAGGGAGAGGACAGCGGGCCACAGCAGAGGGCCATGACGGGAGTGTGGGGTCATGCTGATGTTTGTGTGTGTGGTATCGTGTGTGTGCTGAAGTGATGTTGTGTGTGTGTGTGTGTGTGGTCATGTCTATCTAGAGCTCATAGTGCTAGTGCAGCATAGTGTCCCTGTCATGTGTGTGTTTATTAGCAGCTATATCTTTGATGTACCACCCCAGCTGGGTATCTGACGGCTTCGTTCCTGTGTGTGTCCCATGTGTTTGTAGTTGTCCTTTGTGTGTGTGTGTGTGTGTGTGTATGTGTGTACTAGACAGGCTGCCGGTTGGCTGGGTCTGTCTCTGCAGCAGGCCTCCTCTGTCTGCAGGGGCTGAGTGTGCTCTCAGCGCTGCTCTCCTCCTCCCCTCCATCCCTCCATCCCTCCATTCCAAGCCGCCCACCGGAGAGGGGTGGGGGCGAACTGCAGGGCGAGGGGCAGCCTCCCGCTTACTGAATCAACCCCCGGAGTCTCTTAGCAACAGGGTTGTTTGGAGCGGGACGGGGGAGTGGTAGAGATGGTAGAGGCAGAGAGAGAGAGAGGGAAAGAGAGAGAGGGAAAGAGAGAGGGAGAGAGAGAGGGAGAGAGGGAGGAAGAGAGGGAGAGAGGGAGGAAGAGAAGGAGCGACAGAAGGATGGAGAGAAAGGAAATGAAAGAGCGCACAATCACGGAAGGAAAGGCGGAGAGAGGGAGAGAGAGAGAGAGGAGAGAGAGAGAGAGGGAGAAGGGGATGGAGAGGGAATGCAGGATGGGACTAGAGGAGGAGAGAGAAGGCTGCAATTATTTCTTGCTGCTGGAGATGGGGGTGTGGAGAATGGGGGGGGAGGAGGCGAGATAGAAACAGAACGAGGAATGGGGGGATGCAGGAATGGAGAAAAACGGACAAGGAGTATGACAAAGGTGGGAGGGATGGAGAGAAGAAGAAAACATTGAGAAATTGCAATTTATATTGAGAGAAAAGCGAGATGCAAAGAGCGAAGCTGTGCAAATTCACTGGGACTGGTGGAGGCTGGCTATGATGAAGCTGAAACAAACTTATTTAGTCCTTCTTTTCCCTCCGCCGCCTTCTCTCTGTCTCCCTTTATCTCTGCAACCCTGGCTGCCACCCAGCGTGACTCTGAATGTGGCAATGCCCTCTCATGCCTTGACACTATCTGCATCTGTGTGCCCGGTGCATGTGTGTGTGTGTGTGTGTGTGTATGTTTGTTCATTCATGTGGGCATTCAGTTGCTTTTCCCTACCCTCCCTCTCTCTCTCTCTCTCTCCTCTCTCTCTCTCTCTCTCTCTCTCTCTCTCTCTCTCTCTCTCTCTCTCTCTCTCTCTCTCTCTCTCTCTCTCTCTCTCTCTCTCTCCTCTCTCTCTCTCTCTCTCTCTCATTGTTGTGACTTTGAACCCTTCCCTGTGTAGACACAAAGTATATGCCTGTGTTTGTGTGTGTGTGCGTGTGTTTGTGTGTGTGTGTTTGTGTGTGTTTGTGTGTGGGACGTTGGCTGTCCTGTCTGCTGTGCCTTAAGGTGCCAACCCCCTCCCCCATGTGCGCTTCATGGCCCACATAGCTGTGTGTGTGTGTGTGAGGTCTTCTGCTGTCACACACTATCGTCCCAGGCCACTGATGTGCCCTACAACCGTAAGGATGTCGGGGGATGGGGCCGGGGGAGGATGTGTGTGTGCATGTTTGCATATGAGTTTGTATGTGCATGCTTATGTGTTCACGTGGGTGTGTGTGTGTGTGTGTGTATGCATCCTTATAAGGAGACTTAGGAGAGCAAACGTGTCCAGGCTCAGTTCTCAAGATGGGGTCCAGAGGCTGCAAGGCTCCAGGGGCCCCAGTAGGTCTTAGTAATCTTCATCATCTTCATCATCCATGTCCCACTGTAACGGCAGCCTGTAGCCTGCAGAGCAGACAGAACAACATACCCCTCCGGAACTCACACGGGAGCACGCTGCCATGGCAACCCTCATTAACGGCCTCTGTGTGTGTGTGTGTGTGTAAGGGGGGAGCGAGGGTGG
>NC_085021.1:19447739-19467739 GCF_963692335.1 Osmerus eperlanus
AGGCAGGGCGGCTTGGAGACAGTGTTCTGCTGGGTGTGTGTCTTCAGGCAGGGCGGCGTGGAGACAGTGTTCTGCTGGGTGTGTGTCTTCAGGCAGGGCGGCGTGGAGACAGTGTTCTGCTGTGTGTGTGTCTTCAGGCAGGGCGGCTGCCTGGAGGTAGAAGGTAGGCTGTGGTAGAAGTCCAGTCGGATAAAACCAGACCAGGTAAACATCCTCAGGACAGCAGAGGGCTACCTTGTCTCTAGACTGTCATCGGTACACATAGGAGAGGGCTACCTTGTCTCTATCCTCTGATCCTCTTTGTCCTCCCCTCCTCTCCAGCCTTCTTTCCCCTCCTCCCCTCCTCTCACTCTTCCACTCATGTCCCTCTCCATCAGTCTCCTGATCCTCTGTTTCCCCTCTCTGCTTTCTCCATCTTCTGATCTTCTGCCTCTTCTCCTTCCTCTCGCTCTCACCCTCCAATCCTCTCCCTCCTCTCCAGACTTTCATCCTCTCTTCCTCCTCTCATCCCCTAGCTCCATCTTTTCATCTCTCTTCATCTCTTTTGTTTGTCAGGTCATTTATCTGTTGACCTACTAAAGACAGAGAGGAGTGTGTGAGAGGAGTGTGTGAGAGGAGTGTGTGTGAGGAGTGTGTGTGAGGAGTGTGTGAGAGGAGTGTGTGAGAGGAGTGTGTGAGAGGAGTGTGTGTGAGGAGTGTGTGTGAGGAGTGTGTGAGGAGTGTGTGAGAGGAGTGTGTGAGAGGAGTGTGTGTGAGGAGTGTGTGAGAGGAGTGTGTGAGAGGAGTGTGTGAGAGGAGTGTGTGTGAGGAGTGTGTGTGAGGAGTGTGTGTGAGGAGTGTGTGAGAGGAGTGTGTGAGAGGAGTGTGATGGGGGGGTTGTCAGAGGACACAATGTGGGAGATCAATATGCTACAGTAAATAGACAGAGGCTTGATCATTGATTAGTGTGCGTGTGTGCGTGTGTGTGTGTGTATGCGTGTCTTCAGGATGGATGTCTTTGCGGGTGATGGTTGATTGATAACTGATTACACACAACTGATATGATCTTTGATGGAGAAGTGGAGTGGAGGGAAGGAGTGGAGGGGTGGAGGGAAGGAGGGAAGGAGGGATGGAGGGATGTAGATAGTCAGAGGAGCCCTCTCTTCCCACCGCAGGAGGATCTCTCCTGGTTAGCAGGAGAACTACCCCTGCCACGCCCTCATCTCACATGCACGGATGGCACTCGCTGTTCTTCATCATCCAGATCAAACACACACACACAGACGTCCTCATTTCTCAGCTGAGGTCCGCGTCCTCTCGTCGTGTCGTGTGTGTGTGTGTGTAGCATTTCTCCTCCCGTTCCCTGACGGTGTGTGTCTCTGTCTCCTCAGAGAATGACCTCTTCAGGCAGGGCGGCTTGGAGACAGTGTTCTGCTGGGTGTGTGTCTTCAGGCAGGGCGGCTTGGAGACAGTGTTCTGCTGGGTGTGTGTCTTCAGGCAGGGCGGCGTGGAGACAGTGTTCTGCTGGGTGTGTGTCTTCAGGCAGGGCGGCGTGGAGACAGTGTTCTGCTGTGTGTGTGTCTTCAGGCAGGGCGGCTGCCTGGAGGTAGAAGGTAGGCTGTGGTAGAAGTCCAGTCGGATAAAACCAGACCAGGTAAACATCCTCAGGACAGCAGAGGGCTACCTTGTCTCTAGACTGTCATCGGTACACATAGGAGAGGGCTACCTTGTCTCTATCCTCTGATCCTCTTTGTCCTCCCCTCCTCTCCAGCCTTCTTTCCCCTCCTCCCCTCCTCTCACTCTTCCACTCATGTCCCTCTCCATCAGTCTCCTGATCCTCTGTTTCCCCTCTCTGCTTTCTCCATCTTCTGATCTTCTGCCTCTTCTCCTTCCTCTCGCTCTCACCCTCCAATCCTCTCCCTCCTCTCCAGACTTTCATCCTCTCTTCCTCCTCTCATCCCCTAGCTCCATCTTTTCATCTCTCTTCATCTCTTTTGTTTGTCAGGTCATTTATCTGTTGACCTACTAAAGACAGAGAGGAGTGTGTGAGAGGAGTGTGTGAGAGGAGTGTGTGTGAGGAGTGTGTGTGAGGAGTGTGTGAGAGGAGTGTGTGAGAGGAGTGTGTGAGAGGAGTGTGTGTGAGGAGTGTGTGTGAGGAGTGTGTGAGAGGAGTGTGTGAGAGGAGTGTGTGAGAGGAGTGTGTGTGAGGAGTGTGTGAGAGGAGTGTGTGAGAGGAGTGTGTGAGAGGAGTGTGTGTGAGGAGTGTGTGTGAGGAGTGTGTGTGAGGAGTGTGTGAGAGGAGTGTGTGAGAGGAGTGTGATGGGGGGGTTGTCAGAGGACACAATGTGGGAGATCAATATGCTACAGTAAATAGACAGAGGCTTGATCATTGATTAGTGTGCGTGTGTGCGTGTGTGTGTGTGTATGCGTGTCTTCAGGATGGATGTCTTTGCGGGTGATGGTTGATTGATAACTGATTACACACAACTGATATGATCTTTGATGGAGAAGTGGAGTGGAGGGAAGGAGTGGAGGGGTGGAGGGAAGGAGGGAAGGAGGGATGGAGGGATGTAGATAGTCAGAGGAGCCCTCTCTTCCCACCGCAGGAGGATCTCTCCTGGTTAGCAGGAGAACTACCCCTGCCACGCCCTCATCTCACATGCACGGATGGCACTCGCTGTTCTTCATCATCCAGATCAAACACACACACACAGACGTCCTCATTTCTCAGCTGAGGTCCGCGTCCTCTCGTCGTGTCGTGTGTGTGTGTGTGTAGCATTTCTCCTCCCGTTCCCTGACGGTGTGTGTCTCTGTCTCCTCAGAGAATGACCGTCCGTCCTCACTGGTCCCTGACGTCATCGACTACAACATGCCCCTGACCACCACCTACCTGAAGCAGATGAAGCTGCAGTGCATGAGCACCAACGAACAGGTACGCACCTGCCTGCCGGATCCAACCAATCAGCCCGTCCATCCATCTATTATTATTCACCCGATTGGTCAATCAATCAATCAAGAGACACAAAGAGTAAAGACTTGCAGGAGAACTAAGCCCCGTGTGTCCCAGCAGATGAAGGACTGAAGGCAGGAGGGAAGCAGTGTTGTGGGTCTCCTGACTGAGCTCAGCCTGTCTCCATCTCCACGCTCTCCTTTCTTTCCGCCTGTCTCACCCCCTACTGACGCCTCCCTGCCTGTCTCACTCCTCTGCCTGTCTCACCCCCTGTTCCTACCTTCCAGCTTCTCACCCCTGTCCTCCTGTCTCTCCCCTTCCCAACTCTCCCTGTCTAGCTTACCTCCTCTCCTACAGTATTGTTCACCCCCTATAATCCCTATTTGCCTGTCTCGCCTCATCTCCTCCCTATCTGCATGTTGCACCCTCTCCTCCCAACCTACCACCCTGTCTCACCTCTCCTCCCAATTATTTGAGACTGTGGCTATCTCTAGGAGTGTTGGAACAGAATTATTCTTGGTTGTCAATCAAGCTCCACAGCCAGGTCTGTTTGTGTGTACGCCCGAGTGCGCGTGTGTGTCTGTGCCGTTTGATAACTACAGAAGGAATGGGGGTTCTGCTTTTTCCAATTAACAGAGCCTCTAAGCTGCTGTCTAATTAGGTGAGGTGTGAGAGCAGTGGTGGAGTGCCAATTTGCAGAGGAATTCCAATATGTCCTGTCTGCTAGCTACCCTGCCACCCCCCTCACACAGCCCTGCAGACTTGCGGGAAGAACTCTGCTCTCGCTGCATTCCATTTCTTTCTCAAGCTTGCGTCAATGTCTGGATGAGAGAAGAAAAAGTGTGATAAATGCAATTACCCAAAAGACACGATTCTTCCATCATTCTCAATATATCATTGATTCAATAATCTCCGCCTCTGTAAATAGGCGACTCGTGAAAAGAAATATGCGACTATAATTGAGAAATGAGCCAAGCGATTAATTATTTTTAGTTTTATATATACGTATATATATATATATAACATTTTTACTATATTGTAATATATATGTACAGCAATTTGTATTTACATTTAGTCATTTAGCAGACGCTCTTATCCAGAGCGACTTACAGTAAGTACAGGGACATTCCCCCGAGGCAAGTAGGGTGAAGTGCCTTGCCCAAGGACACAACGTCATTTGACGCGGCCGGGAATCGAACCGGCAACCTCCTGATTACTAGCCCGATTCCCTAACCGCTCAGCCACCTGACTCCACTGTATGTCTCCTCTGGTGAGACACAGTGCTTTGTCTTCATGTGGGAGCTTTGTCGTCACACTCATTGTCACCAGATTGTCGGGAGCTGAAAGACAGCACCCCCACATCTGGGTGTCTGTGCTCTGCAGTGTCTCTGGGTGTCTGTGTGTCTGCTCTGCAGTGTCTCTGGGTGTCTGTGTGTCTGTGCTCTGCAGTGTCTCTGGGTGTCTGTGTGTCTGTGCTCTGCAGTGTCTCTGGGTGTCTGTGTGTCTGTGCTCTGCAGTGTCTCTGGGTGTCTGTGTCTCTGTGCTCTGCAGTGTCTCTGGGTGTCTGTGTGTCTGTGCTCTGCAGTGTCTCTGGGTGTCTGTGTGTCTGCTCTGCAGTGTCTCTGGGTGTCTGTGTGTCTGTGCTCTGCAGTGTCTCTGGGTGTCTGTGTCTCTGTGCTCTGCAGTGTCTCTGGGTGTCTGTGTCTCTGTGCTCTGCAGTGTCTCTGGGTGTCTGTGTCTCTGTGCTCTGCAGTGTCTCTGGGTGTCTGTGTGTCTGTGCTCTGCAGTGTCTCTGGGTGTCTGTGTGTCTGTGCTCTGCAGTGTCTCTGGGTGTCTGTGTGTCTGTGCTCTGCAGTGTATCTGGGTGTCTGTGTGTCTGTGCTCTGCAGTGTCTCTGGGTGTCTGTGTGTCTGTGCTCTGCAGTGTCTCTGGGTGTCTGTGTGTCTGTGCTCTGCAGTGTCTCTGGGTGTCTGTGTCTCTGTGCTCTGCAGTGTCTCTGGGTGTCTGTGTCTCTGTGCTCTGCAGTGTCTCTGGGTGTCTGTGTGTCTGTGCTCGGCAGTGTCTCTGGGTGTCTGTGTCTCTGTGCTCTGCAGTGTCTCTGGGTGTCTGTGTCTCTGTGCTCTGCAGTGTCTCTGGGTGTCTGTGTCTCTGTGCTCTGCAGTGTCTCTGGGTGTCTGTGTGTCTGTGCTCTGCAGTGTCTCTGGGTGTCTGTGTGTCTGTGCTCTGCAGTGTCTCTGGGTGTCTGTGTCTCTGTGCTCTGCAGTGTCTCTGGGTGTCTGTGTCTCTGTGCTCTGCAGTGTCTCTGGGTGTCTGTGTCTCTGTGCTCTGCAGTGTCTCTGGGTGTCTGTGTCTCTGTGCTCTGCAGTGTCTCTGGGTCCCACCAAGAGCAGGTGGAAGAATGACACAGTGGGAATGACAGGCAGGGGTCCAAGGGTGGGGGCTGATGGCCATACGGTATTTATAGTGCTGGCCTGATTGATCCCTATGGGGGATGCTAGACTTGCCCGATGTAAACATTACCTATAGTGATGGGGAGGGTGATGGTGATAGTGATAGTAATGGTCATAGTGAGAATGAAGAAGTAGATGGGTATCAACATGTTATGTTGTGAGAGCGTAATGAGGTTCCCAGGTCTGAAGCTAGTCTTTAGCCTTGTGCCAGCACAGCAGAACATCCCAAGCTACTGGGGAGAGGAAACAAAGAACAATGACTCACCTATGATGAGGAGAGGGCAGGGGGAAAGGAGGGGTGCCTTGTGGGAGTGGGTTAGAGGGGAGGGAGGGTAGGGAGGGAGTGGATGGGAGGAGGGGGTGACGGAGTGTGTGCAGGATGTCTGAATGGCCGGCCGGTGAAAAGGAGGTCACTGCCTTTTGTGTGTGTTTATGGGCGCCTGATGGAGAACGGGGTTACGAGGGTCTCCAAGAGCAAATAGGTGACGGAGAGACAAAAGATGGATCGAGAAAGGGGAAGGGAAGTTAGAGAGAGATTGTGTGTACAAGAAAAGTGAAAAGAAAGGAGAACAGAGGCTGTGTGTGTGTGTGTGTGTGTGTGTGTGTGTGTGTGTGTGTGTGTGTGTGTGTGTGTGTGTGTGTGTGTGTGTGTGTGTGTGTGTGTGTGTGTGTGTAAGGGAGGCTGCTAGACCATCATGACACGCACGTCCAGCCCAATTCAATAAAGGAGGAAATTACCCAGCATCCTTCCTGCTCAAGGCTGCAGACGCAAGGGCGGCGGCTCTGCCGGGGGGGGGGGGGGGGGGAAGAGGCGTGGGGTGGGGGGGTTGATGAGAGGAGGCAGGGGAGCGAGCGGAGGGGGTAGAGAATTAAAATAAGGAGATCTGGTTCATTATCGTTTATGGGCCCTTTTCCCATTTATTTTTCTCTTCTCCTGAGGAAACTCATTTAATTTTGGGGGGTGGAGAGGTGGGGGTGATGAAAGGCTATAATTACTTGAGGGCCTAGCAGGACATGAGATAAGAGGATACTGGTTGCAAGGTAAAGATGTAGTTGGAACACTGAATTAACCAACTCAAATGTAGACCTACTAAGCAGTAGGTTCTTCATTTAAAGTCAAGGTGCTGCAGGTCATGAATTATCAAATGTTTAAATACCGATAATCCAGATTTAGAGATCACTTCTTTACATTCGATATTTAGAATATAACAGAAAAATGTATATACAAAATCCTGTAGTTATATTATGCTATCAATATAACGTATCTGCAATAATAATCTTGTTAACCTACATAAGATATCATAAAATAAACTATATATAATATATAAGATAGATATATTTAGCTACAGATCACCAACATATATATACATATATACATCATTTGTGTATTTATGTCTGTGTATATAGGATGTGTTCTCATGTCAACAGAACCACGATTTTATGTATCCACGCTATTAAGTGTTGAAGTGTCTTGGAATGAATGAGTGAATTATTGATCCCCAGTCTGCTGTTCCTGTTCCTACCTATAGATGGCAGATCTGCACCATACATTACTCGCATAAATAACATGAAGTGTGCGGGCCTACAACAGGCGTCTGTTGACTTGGTGTGACTGTGAAGGCACTTGAGAATGAACCAATCCTACTGAAATCAATATTGAATGTATTTATTTCTATATATTTCACAGGCACTGTAGTAATCAACCGTATGCATTATTTCGGAGATCTTAAAACATGGAGAGATGAGAAGGATGTGGATTCTCCATGTTGATCTTCTGCACTGTGACTTTGAGGATTACTCTGTTTATGTTTACGGCACGCTTATGCAAATCTACCATAGTCTTTTGTGCTAAGAGATTAGGTGGCGGTACGTTCAAGGGCCAGACGTTATACACATCCATGCTGCCTTTGTTTAGATTATTTCTAAGGATTACATTATTTTTATAGCACACAATGCCCAAAGGTCCAGTGATTAATACACTTAGACTTTGTATTGGTGAATTACTACATTGGTAAACTATTAAGATCTGTACTTGTCTCTGTAGCCACCTTTTCTCAAGTGGTGGAGAGAGAAATAGAACGTCTCCAGCTGAAGGTGATGTGCAGTGCACCTTGCTTGGTGGGAGGAGGCGAGGATAGCCGATTTGTTGCACCGAGAGAATTAACAAAGAGAAGGGGACAACAAGGGAGGAAAGGGGGGAGGAAAGGGTGGTAAAGGCTCTGCAAAGCCGCCTATCACAATTTAAATGGATTTGGTGGAACCCACTGTACTGCCCTATCTCACACGCGGCGTGACGTGGATGGCCGCTGCCCCGCCTCCATCTCTGGGGCTGGCTGCCAGAGCGAATCTTGAGGGTCCTGGGCTCGCGCACACAGCAGGACATTGTCCTTAGTATATTATCGAAATAAAATTGAAAAGACATCAAGAGGGGGAGGTATATAGAATAGGGGGGTCGATATTCAGAATTGAATTTTACGAACAGAAGTGAAGGTAAGGAGTGTTGTTTCATCTTACGTGGTTAGGTTTATGTTTTTATTATGGTGTGCTCAGCTGGTTTCAATGCAGGCTATCAAGCCATTTCTCTCGCCAGCTGTGGGAAATAATGTTGCATTGAAGATTATTCCACCCTATATTTTCACTATGATTAGTATCCTTTCCTGATCGTGGGATTACGATTGGCATTCGTAATTCGAAAAATTGGCATAACATTTTTGAGCAAATATTTTTTACCAGCGCTTTATTTGCCAATTGGGCGTGCTGTCAAAGGGATATAAATACAATTCTGAAGTTACTAATTTCTTTGCAGTCATTTTAGTAAAACAAATGAAATATAAGAATGTATTTCGCGAATGAGTGCTTCATTGCAGTATATTTAGTCTGTTATTTATTCATTTATTCTTATTGAAATCATATTGACGGCTGGAATAGCTTGAGAATGCGATTTATGTCCTATTATGTGCCAAGTCAGCACCAAATTATTTCTGATGATTGGGCAATATTGTTTAGGTATTCTATAGCCAGATGCCTATGCTTATCGACAGTGATATATGTATAAAGCATACATACATACATGGACATGTGTTAGCTTGAAGCTTCCATGCTGTCCTTTTCGACTTACATTGTTTTCCATCTTGTGCGAGGCAGAATGACCAAGCACAGTGGGGAACAATCACTGTGCTCATCTGCATTGATACAGTAACCTCATCTGAATACTGGAGGAGACTGTTGCTATTTGCTTTGTGTGATGGCAACGATAGATAGCACAGCCAACAAACCGGGCGTCCGATTCACGAAGTCGACTGGTCCCTTGTAACTACATTGTTTTTGTAGGCTACTTACGATTATATTTTAACTACCTGATAAATCTAGAAATTGGCCAATGTTACCATGGTAACATTCCCCGGGAAAACGTAGCCACAGTAGACTGCTCGCCTTCGTTGCTACTTTGAAGAGATCAACATTCCAATACCGTTAAAAAAGTAAAGAACTGTATTTGTTAGCCATTTAGTTATTGAAAAATATGTAAAACTAACTACTCCAGAGTCACACATTTAACTTGGTAAGTAGTCTAAATTGAGACTGTCCTAAAGTTGCTAACTTTGGACCCTAAAGCATTCAAGCCAACGCAAACCGTAGCTTGACAGCCAACTGTATATTTCCAAACCTATAGCACTGCTTAGGCTACTCGTTACTGAAAGCTGGTATGGTAGATTAGTTAGCTACCTAGCGTTAGCTAAAAACCATCATGCTACATATTTTTCTTAGTGATGGTGTTCATTTCTCAGCTCCAGGCTAATTAAGTTGTGGTACCAGATTGTCACACATGCAAAGAGGCCTAGCTTTCCAGGTCCCCTCAGCATTGTATGGCAGCGCATGATGCTCTCACATTACTGTCTAGTTGTATGATCTGTCTATCTGGGTTTGATTGAAGGTGACAGATCGAGTGTTTAAGTAAAAAACAAAACAATAATTCCATTCCAGAAGGACTGTGGCTTGTCTCCAGTTTAGAAAGGGTTAATGCTTTAACCCTGTCTTCATCATCCCCTGCCTTCTGCCAAAGCCTCACAAGGATAAAGCCTTCCAAAAAAAATCACTTTTCCTGACCCCTGAGAGGGGCTGGCATATTGGAGGGGGCCAGGGCGATAATCTTCCCACCATGGGCTACAGCAGCACTTGACTGAGTGGGACTATTGCTGCCCACTAAGACATGTTCAACTCTGTACTGGACCTGCCCAGTGCTGTATGCTGTGGGACGTGATCTCCTCTGAGTCTGTACTCGACTAGCTGGGTCTGGCACTGTGCTCAACTAGCCCTGCCTATTTCTTCGGTGTGGTTAATGCTCAGGCAGCATAACCAGTGTCTCCCCACAGACCCCTCCCACAACGCGATATCAGCAGGTGAACAGATCATCTGTCTGCTTCCTCAGCCTGGCGATCAGCTGCCCTGCGCTAGTCACTCCTCACTTACCATGTGTCTATCAGCAAATGATCTGTTCTGTGCATGTGGGAAAACAAGTAGGCTTTACAAAGAGGATTACGGTTTTGGCATCATGATTGGCTATACCCTGGAGCTAATAATGTGATCAATAGGAGATCACGGTTCGAGGTACATTTGAGCATCAACTGCCCTCCTACTACGCTGGAAACTCCACTCTAATGGTTGCAGACTCACAGGGGAGAGCCATAGAGACTGGCAGTAAAGAAGGCCTACCCACATATTTGGCCACTCACAAACAAAATAGCTCACCGACTAAGATCTCCCGTTTTGTCTCAGCTCGGATTTAATATTTGCCCCTAGTGGTTTGGGAAGAAGCAGGGCCGGGCCGGTCTGGTTTTGACCTTCTGGGCTCAAAGCCAGTCTGTTTTCCTAGGATTGGTTCCACGGGGGTAAAGGGGTTAATCGTCATACGAGAGGCAGATTTGTGGCTGACTGGATTAAACAGGAGTCGAGAGTGTCGGACAGGCACTGGTGTAATCTCTCAAGGTATTTGTCAAGAGCAGGGGGTGTCTGGATTCCCCTCTATCTGTTGGCAGACCAGCCCAGGCTGCTGAAGTATTACATTGATGAACGAGGATTTTTTTATAAGCTGTCCACCTGCGCCACAGAACAACAACGTGGAGGGCTTTATTTTGTCAGTAAAAAGAGGCCTTGTTCAAAAGAGGAACTCAGGGATTTTTGGTAAATAATCTGTTGATGGGGATTTTGCATCGTAGTGTTCAGTGTTTTGCCGCGTTGTGGAGCAAATGATTGACCAGGACCTTCAAGTCCTCAGAGCTATAGGTGGTCGCAGGCAGATTAAACAGATGGGTCGTGGAGGCCTTCTAAAGGGTGACCTTTGCTTCACTCCACTCATCTCTAAGTGAGCGGGCTAAAGCTGCTTCCTCCACCTGACCCCTTGTTTGGATGTGCTGCCTGCAGAACGCGACATGACTCACACACACACACACACACACAAAGCTAAGTAGCCTAGCTATACTGTGTATTGTATCTCTGGTGTTGTGTGGTCGAGCCTAGCTTGCATTGTGTTCGCTGGGTGGATTGTGCACTGACGACTTGTTCTGTTAAAAGAAGCCCGTTTAAACTGTAAACCTTCAAACATTGTGTATCTGAAATAAGGGGAAAAAAATAAGGCAGTTTGCAAAGCAGAAAAGAAACGTCACTTGCATAGACTGGTGTGGCTGTCACCCCTGTTAAGTTTGTGACAAATGTCAGCTTCCCTAAAAGCCCCCGCCACCACTTTACCACGATACTTCGATGTGGAAGAGGAATCAAGGTTGTTCTGTCTCTGCAATGTAGTCACCCACACTGTGTCTGAGAAAGCAAAGTTTAAATATGCATGACCCTCGATTGTCACTCAGAACCATGCATCTGCATGAAGACGATATGGAGATTGTTGCTCTCTGCATGTAAAGAGAAGCCAGGCAGCTCGTCAGAAGCAGAGCTGGCCAGACTCTGCAGGCTGCTGTCACGGTGTTCGAACCAAGTCTGATGGGACTGAACATTAACAAGCAGGTCGTGTTTGGGAAAACCCTTCTGTTTCCCAGGCCTGTCTGTCTGCCTGTCTGTCATGACTCATGACAGCCATCACCTGCCTCGGTGGAGACTATTTGCAATGAAAAAGGCTTATGTGCAGCTGCCAATCTGCAGTCTGTCAATATCTTAAATATTGTGTGCAGGAGGGGAGTTTGATCCTGAACACAGGCTAGATACTAATGTAACTATACTTCAGGAAACCCACACACTGTTCTCCCTGATATCTACATAGATTTACTCTCTCTATTCTCTCTCTCCTTTCCTTACCTCGGTTGATTTGTGACTTGTGGCTCATCAAGAAGCCAGTGGTGTCTTGGACGGTGTAAATGAGCTCCGTAGAGAGATGATCATGGGGTCCATGCAGATATGGATCATGAGGAGCTGTAGGTCTACCCTGAAGTGGACCTGCAGAGGACAGGAGACAGACATGGACTTTTGACCCGCTCTCCTGCCGCTAGAGTAGGAGTACGAACCGCCTTTAGTGGCTCGGTGTCGCCCAGACGGAGGCTTCTGTAGTCTAGCAGGAGAAGCCAGGCTTGTTCTGGTTTATCAGATGGAAATATCTTAGTTACCTGCTTGTTGAATTATTCAGGAATGAATGAGGTCAGGTGGATTTCGCTCCGCGACGTGATTCATTAAACATTTCTGTAATACAGCAGCCGGTGTGTTCACGGCCCGTCATGCTGGCTGCTTTCAGATCAGGTTTCTGAGTTCTTTGTGACAAACCTGTGATTGTGGGACACACTGCTGACCGCAGCTGTTTCAACCCTTCCATCCTACCCAGCCACTGCCTCTGTCCTGGACACTGAGCATTCCATATAGAATTGTGTTTTCTTTACCCTCAGTGATTTGACTGACATACCTCCCCGGCTGCCCATTCCGGCCCAACACACCCCTTCTGCCCCCAGCACACCCCTCCTGTCCCCAGCACACCCCTTCTGCCCCCAGCACACCCCTTCTGCCCCCAGCACACCCCTTCTGCCCCCAGCACACCCCTTCTGCCCCCAGCACACCCCTCCTGTCCCCAGCACACCCCTTCTGCCCCCAGCACACCCCTCCTGCCCCCAGCACACCCCTTCTGCCCCCAGCACACCCCTTCTGCCCCCAGCACACCCCTCCTGCCCCCAGCACACCCCTCCTGCCCCCAGCACACCCCTTCTGCCCCCAGCACACCCCTTCTGCCCCCAGCACACCCCTCCTGCCCCCAGCACACCCCTTCTGCCCCCAGCACACCCCTTCTGCCCCCAGCACACCCCTCCTGCCCCCAGCACACCCCTTCTGCCTCCAGCACACCCCTTCTGCCCCCAGCACACCCCTTCTGCCCCCAGCACACCCCTCCTGCCCCCAGCACACCCCTCCTGCCCCCAGCACACCCCTCCTGCCCCCAGCACACCCCTCCTGCCCCCCAGCACACCCCTTCTGCCCCCAGCACACCCCTTCTGCCCCCAGCACACCCCTTCTGCCCCCAGCACACCCCTCCTGCCCCCAGCACACCCCTCCTGCCCCCAGAACACCCCTCCTGCCCCCAGCACACCCCTTCTGCCCCCAGCACACCCCTCCTGCCCCCAGCACACCCCTTCTGCCCCCAGCACACCCCTCCTGCCCCCAGCACACCCCTCCTGCCCCCAGCACACCCCTCCTGCCCCCAGCACACCCCTTCTGCCCCCAACACACCCCTCCTGCCCCCAGCACACCCCTCCTGCCCCCAACACACCCCTCCTGCCCCCAGCACACCCCTCCTGCCCCCAGCACACCCCTTCTGCCCCCAACACACCCCTCCTGCCCCCAGCACAGCCCCCCTGCCCCCTTTACCCAGGGCTGGTTCTTGCTGAGGCTCTGAAACACAAGCAGCACATCTCTCTCTCTGACGCCCCACAGTCTGTTGTCTTTTTATACCCCGTGTTCATCTTTGTCAGACGCCACTGTATAGAGTAACATGCAGTGGCGGGGTAATTGACGGCGGAGGTATCATTTCAGAAATGCCCCCCCAACCCCCGATATCCCCCAGGTCTCCTTCTCATCATCCCCTCATAGGAAGACAGAGGAGAGGAGAGGTGTGGGGGTGCGGGGGGGAGGGGTGAGGGGGGGGGGGAGGAGAAGACGGGTGGACAGGAGAGGGAAGAATTATCTGTCTGTAACCCAACAGCCACAGAAATAGCCTGGAAGGCATTTTGGCTGATCAATGAAGGTCAGTTGGAATCATTGATTATTGTCCGTCTTCGTGTAATAGAAGGCTTTTCTTTGCCTGTGGCAGACCCAGTGTGGTTGACTGGAGTGCGCGGACTTGGATATTAATCTGTCTGCATCCTTCATCAGTCTGCACCTAAGCTCCAATCTTTATCCAGCCTACTTGAGGCTCTCACAAAAAAAGACTTTCCTGAGCCATCCGTAAGACAAGAGAAATATGACTGTGTGTGGAAATGTACGTGTTTGTGGTGTGTGTTTACAGAGTGTCACATCTGGGATTGTGCTTTATATATGTGTCTGTGCTTCAGTGGTAGTGTTTTCCACTCCTCACGCCTGGTTTTCTGCGATCAATACTCTGCAGTGGAGCTTCTTCTTGATCAGAGCCGTGGTAATCCTCACTGGGCTGGAAGGTGTCTGGATGAGAAGCTTGCTTGTGCCCCAGCCCCAACCCACCAGCCCCAGCCCCAACCCACCAGCCCCAGCCCCAACCCACCAGCCCCAACCCACCACCCCCAGCCCCAACCCACCACCCCCAGCCCCAACCCACCACCCACAGCCCCAACCCCTCAAACCCAACCCACCACCCCCAGCCACAACCCCAACCCACCACCCCCAACCTCTAACCCACCAGCCCCAACCCATCAGCCCCAGCCCCAACCCACCACCCCCAACCCACCACCCCCAACCCACCACCCCCTGCACCAACCCACCAGCCCCAGCCCCAACCCACCAGCCCCAACCCACCACCCCCAGCCCCAACCCACCACCCCCAGCCCCAACCCACCACCCACAGCCCCAACCCCTCAAACCCAACCCACCACCCCCAGCCACAACCCCAACCCACCACCCCCAACCTCTAACCCACCAGCCCCAACCCATCAGCCCCAGCCCCAACCCACCACCCCCAACCCACCACCCCCAACCCACCACCCCCTGCACCAACCCACCAGCCCCAACCCACCACCCCCAGCCCCAACCCACCACCCACAGCCCCAACCCCTCAACCCCAACCCACCACCCCCAGCCACAACCCCAACCCACCACCCCCAACCTCTAACCCACCAGCCCCAACCCATCAGCCCCAGCCCCAACCCACCACCCCCAACCCACCACCCCCTGCACCAACCCACCAGCCACAACGCACCAGCCCCAACCCACCAGCCCCAGCCCCAACCCACCAGCCCCAACCCACCAGCCCCAACCCACCAGCCCCAGCCCCAACCCACCAGCCCCAACCCACCAGCCCCAGCCCCAACACACCAGCCCCAACCCACCACCCCCATCCCACCACCCCCAGCCCCAACCCACCAGCCCTAGCCCCAACTCACCTCATCTCTCGGAATCAGAAGTGTTCTGAATCCATTTCCCCCCCCCCATCCCTCCCCCTTCTCCAGTAACACCCCCCCCCCATGTTACCGATCAGTTTCCATGGCAGCCGGTAAACATCTTTCTCCTATGCTCCTCTCTCCCTATTTATAGAGGGGGAGTGCAGCAGTGCTGAAATACCGACGTCCATGTTAAAGGGGTGGGTGGGGGGGGGGTTACTGGCATCTATGCAGACTGCATGTGCATGCGAGGGGGAGGGGGCTAGGACGCAGGGTGACGGAGGAGGGGAGAGAGGTAGGCGGTGGAAGGATGCCAATTCCAGCTGGGCTGGAGGGTCTGCTGCTGCACACTTTAAAACAAAGAGAACAAAAGACAGGGCGGAGGGAGGGGATGGAGAGACGAGGAGGGGAGGGGAGAGGAGGAGAGGACCAGGGAGCCGCAGAGAGCCTGGGTGGGAGGGCGCATGAGGGGACTCGAAAGGAAGGAAGGGAGAGAGAGAGGGAAGAGGGCAGAAGAGGAGGATAGGATGGTCAGTCCGTCCGGTGGCTAAATGGATTAGCTTCTAAACGCTACTTCCCAGTATCCGGCATCTGTCAATTGCTAGAAACACTAGCTATAGCTCAGACCCTGGACTCACCAGACCCACAGTGCAGTCCTCGTCTTCACAGCCCAAGCGAAACGTCAACACCCTTGTGTGATAGTATTGTGTCACAGCACATACTGAATGCAATGCGGTGTGTTGTTTGCGTACAGCGCTAAAGAATGCAGTGCCCTGGCACTTTTAAGATTCAACAATCATTAAACTACAATAGCACGCCTGTGGGCTGCCATATTAATGAGCAGCGTAGAGAGAGGGGCCATGCAAGAGCACTGCTCTCAGGCTGATGGTGAAGCTATAACCCAGTCTTCTGTCCCTGTAAGCTCCTGCTCTCTGCACCTGTGCTGGTCACTACGAGGGTGTCAGGTGGCTGAGTGGTTAGGGAGTCGGGCTAGTAATCTGAAGGTTACCGGTTTGATTCCCGCCTGTGCCAAATGATTGTGTCCTTGGGCAAGGCACTTCACCCTACTTGCCTCGGGGGGAATGTCCCTGTACTTACTGTAAGTCGCTCTGGATAAGAGCGTCTGCAAAATGACTAAATGTAAATGTACCTCCACCGCTAACTTCCAGTATGGGAGGATGCACAGCTACGCTGTCTTATAAATAGACCAAGCTCAGCATTCGTTATTTTAGCCCCCACTCCTACTGTTCATTTGAACAGCATGAACTCTGCACTGGAGGCAGGTGACAGTAAACACATAGACACTGTACCAGGCCTTTACTGGCCAAGAAGCCATAAGGATTTGTAACTAGGACATTGCGTTAAATTTCAGAGTGTGTGAATGTGCTTGACAAAGGTTGGAAACGGAGTCTTGAGCAGGATTCATTTAACAAAAGAATTCGGTTTAAAGTAGCGGTTGCTAAATAAATATTTTGTATGTGTTCCTCATCATGATTGTGTGTGCGGGTGTGTGTTGGCTTTCTATCTCATTACTGAGTCGGAAGAGACAAGGTGATGTGTGGTTGGTCACTGCTCTGGTCCTGCAGTCAGGCTGTCATCTAGGAGGGGGGGGGGGGGGGGGGGTCTGGTCTGCTCTGCTCTCATCTGCATACAGATGAGACTGGCATTAGAGGGATCATTAATACACAATAAAAACTCATAAGAAGGGGGGGGGCTGGAGGGCTGGGGGGAGGGTGAAGGCAGATGGAGAGAAAGAGATACAGCAGTAGATAGGCTGTGTGTGTTGTTCTGAATTACATTTTCAGAGAGACTTCCCAACATGGTCGCGACGGCAGGCCAGGCAGCTAATGTTTGGTTCCTAGGATCGTAATTGAAAAGGAGTTAAGAGGCAGATTAAATGAAAATTGTATTAAATCATCCTCTCTAAGTTGATTTAATATGGCTTGGCTATCTGTGTTGTAGCCCAGGCCTACGTGTGGATTCTAGATAGATTCTCGTCTCGTCTGCTCTCGACGTGGTGTGTGTGTGTGTGTGTGTGTGGTCTGCTCCACTGACACACTGACTGCTGGACTGCTCTGTCTCTCTCCGTGTGTGTGTGAGAGAGAGAAAGAGAGAGAGAGACATCAACACAACTCCTCAGAGTGTACTCGGATATGGGTCAACAGCAAGACAGAGATGCCAGCTAGCTGCTGTATCATCTACCTGCCTTCAGGGATAGTGACGCCTGCACAGTCAGGATAGAGACAGAAGGATAGGTAGACCTGCACAGTCAGGATTGAGACAGCAGGATAGGTAGACCTGCACAGTCAGGATAGAGACAGCAGGATAGGTAGACCTGCACAGTCAGGATTGAGACAGCAGGATAGGTAGACCTGCACAGTCAGGATTGAGACAGCAGGATAGGTAGACCTGCACAGTCAGGATAGAGACGGCAGGATAGGTAGACCTGCACAGTCAGGATAGAGACAGCAGGATAGGTAGACCTGCACAGTCAGGATAGAGACGGCAGGATAGGTAGACCTGCGCAGTCAGGATAGAGACAGCAGGATAGGTAGACCTGCACAGTCAGGATAGAGACAGCAGGATAGGTAGACCTGCACAGTCAGGATAGAGACAGCAGGATAGGTAGACCTGCACAGTCAGGATAGAGACAGCAGGATAGGTAGACCTGCACAGTCAGGATAGAGACAGCAGGATAGGTAGACCTGCACAGTCAGGATAGAGACAGCAGGATAGGTAGACCTGCACAGTCAGGATTGAGACAGCAGGATAGGTAGACCTGCACAGTCAGGATTGAGACAGCAGGATAGGTAGACCTGCACAGTCAGGATAGAGACAGCAGGATAGGTAGACCTGCACAGTCAGGATAGAGACGGCAGGATAGGTAGACCTGCACAGTCAGGATAGAGACAGCAGGATAGGTAGACCTGCACAGTCATGGTGGATACGTAGGCCTATACAGACCCAGGCAAGGAGATGGTTGTCCTGCTCATATGAACTAGCCTACATCCAGCTGAGAGCGAAGTCAGTAACACAATGCCGGCCATCTGCACATTATGAGGCTGTAGTATCATTGTGGAATTGAGGAGTCCTGGGTGGCGCCCCCTGTTGGGTGGTATTCCTCCAGTGCCCCAGAAGGAGGGCTGGGGCTGTATCACAGCTGGGCGGCACGAGGTGATGGTGACGGACCTGTCTCTATTTGCTCTCAGCACAACATCAATAATGCACAGGTCAATTTGCTCCAGACACACGCCAGCTAACCAATGGGAGGGCATGCTGGGCGGGCTGCATGGGGAGCAGGGTGACTGACAGGTCCTGGTGGGTGTGTCTGGGTGGGAGGCCTGGAGGTAGCTGCCTGGCTGGAGTGCCTGGGGGGTCTAGAGACACACAGCCATGGACTGGAGCTTGTCCTGTTAGTGTTGCAACTGGACTGTTTTTTTTCTCCTCCTCGCTGCTTGAGTTCCTTGTCCATGACCTGCATGTTGCTCGCCCCAGATACATTGGTATAACTGTGTGTGTGTGTGTGTGTGTGTGTGTGTGTGTGTGTGTGTTTGAGAGATTGGCAGGCAGGCAGAGACACACACACAGGCAGACAGAGACAGACAGACAGAGACACACAGACATAGACACAAAGAGACAGACATAGACACAAAGAGACAGACATAGACACAAAGAGACAGACACAGAGGCAGACACAGAGGCAGACACAGAGGCAGACACAGAGGCAGACACAGAGGCAGACACAGAGGCAGACACAGAGGCAGAGAGAGAGGCAGACACAGAGGCAGAGAGAGAGGCAGACAGACACAGAGACAGACAGACACAGACAGACACAGAGACAGACAGACACAGACAGACAGACACAGACAGACACAGACAGACACAGACAGACACAGACAGACACAGACAGACACAGACAGACACAGACAGACACAGACAGACACAGACAGACAGAGATGTATGTATGTATGTATGTATATGTATGTTTGTATGTATGTATGTTTGTTTGTATGCATGTATGTATGTATGTATGTATAGCCTGAGAGGCAGCTGCAGCACTCTGAACCTCATTACAGAGAGTGTAGAGCTCTCACATCCTCCACACAACCAGAGGAGGCACAGTGACTGCGCCACACACACACACAACACCAGTCACAAAGCAGCCCAGTGAATGTCCAATCAACACATAGTTGGAGGTTAAGGAGGGGGACGTCACCCACATACTTCCACTGGTGGCTGGGGCTGGGCCTGGGCTGGGCTGGCCTAGGGATGGGGACTTGGCTAGACTGGGCCAGGGATGTTTACTGAGGCTGGTTCTGGAGAGCCAGTGCTGGAGCTCTGTAGCTGGGGCTGGAGCTAGGGGCTGGAGCTGGAGCTAGGTGCTGGAGCTGGAGCTAGGGGCTGGGGCTAGGGGCTGGAGCTAGGGGCTGGGGCTAGGTGCTGGAGCTGGAGCTAGGGGCTGGGGCTGGGGCTAGGGGCTGGAGCTAGGGGCTGGGGCTAGGTGCTGGAGCTGGAGCTAGGGGCTGGGGCTGGGGCTAGGGGCTGGAGCTAGGGGCTGGGGCTAGGTGCTGGAGCTGGAGCTAGGGGCTTGGGCTAGGGGCTGGAGCTAGGGGCTGGGGCTAGGTGCTGGGGCTGGAGCTAGGAACTGGGGCTAGGTGCTTGAACGACACTAATGTGATCCACACTGTGCGCCTAGGAAATCCTGTCTCACTTATTCTCGAGTCAGGTGGCTGAGTGGTGAGGGAGTCGGGCTAGTAATCCGAAGGTTGCCAGTTCGATTCCCGGTCATGCCAACTGACGTTGTGTCCTTGGGCAAGGCACTTCACCCTACTTGCCTCGGGGGGAATGTCCCTGTACTTACCGTAAGTCGCTCTGGATAAGAGCGTCTGCTAAATGACTAAATGTAAATGTGAAATAGCCTGGTGAATAACATTTACATATACATTTACATTGAAGCCCTTGACTGGGCTGGGAGCATGGGGGGGTCAGTGAAATTATTCATCCAGCAGTGTATTCAGGTTGAGTAATGCTTTGTGGCCTTATTCCTATACAGACTATAAACAAAGAGAACTGTTG
>NC_085021.1:19470239-19475021 GCF_963692335.1 Osmerus eperlanus
CTCATAAATCAGACCCTTAACAGCACAGAAGCACCAGCTGTGATGCTCCTCTGCTGCTCTTTCCTCCCCTCGCCACTAACCTGCAGGGACCAACCACGAGACCAGGAGGACATCCTCATCTGGGCTAAAAGTCATTGAGTGTGAATCCAAACCACCTCTGCTACATGTGGAAGGCCCAGAGGTTTGCTCGTAAACGTGCCTCCGCTAAAAGCCCCCCCGGCCGGTTGATATGAAATGTTTATGGAGAACCTCCAACCTGTAGTCCTGCTGTTGGCAACTTTGACAGGCAGCCATGACGGGTCCTGTCCCTCTGAATTAGACCCCCATCAGCTGCCACAGCTCAGCTCTATCTCTCCCTCTCTCTCTGTCTCTCTATCTCTCTCTCCCTCTCTCCCTCTATCTCTCCCTCTCTCTCTGTCTCCCTCTCTCTCTCTCTCTCTCTCTCTCGCCCTCTCTCTATCTCTCTCGCCCTCTCTCTTTCTCTCTTTCTGTCTCTCTATCTCTCCCTCTCTCTCCCTCCCCTCCCTCTGGAGGGGTATCCATGTCAGTGTGAAGGGGGCCCGGTCAGTCTGAGTGCTGGGCTCGGATCCAGGAGGAGCCTCCTAGTGCCTCTCAGTACTCTGTGGAGAGAGGCCATGATTGCACCAGGCCCCCCCTCCCCCCACCACCGCCGCCACCGCCCTCCCTCCTGCCGAGAGCCTCCTCAGGTAGGCCGCTGAGCCCTGGGATCAGCCCTCCTGGAGCTCTCACTGCAGAAGGGTCATCTCCCGAGTGAGTCAACAAGATGAGAGAGTGAGAGGGGGGGGGGGGGGTGGGGGGGGGAGTAAAATGGAGAAAGGTTCAGTCAGTTGGGTTGTCAATCCGTCTGAGCACGGCTGTTGACCTGACATCCTACCGTGTCTTTTGTCCTCTCCCGTCGTCACGAATTATTGAGGAGGCCGACTGTGTGGTCGTTGTCCTCCGTCTCGCGGACTCTCGACTGAACAGTGTGACAGCTTTACATCTAGTGTTACTGTATTCACCGCTAGCCATCCTGAGCTGGAAATACTGCACACATGGAAGGCACACACACACACACACACAAAGCATGTACCAGGCAGGCGGTTGAGTCGGGACGGAGGTTGAGTCATGTCTGAAACGGATTCAGCAGCCTGCCAGCTCTCCTCCATCTCCCCTGATGTTTTTGATGAACGAGGCCCGTCAGAAGGTCAGACCCCATGTCAGGACGGAGTCTGCACCGAGGAGGAGGAGGACGTGGAGGGGACTACACTGTCCTCATCACTGCTTCCCTACCCAGGGGCTCAGCACCATGACCGGGACCACTACCATCAACACACATACACATACACGTGCTTGCTTACTTCATGCACACACACACAACACAGTCTAATGTGTTGGTAGTCAGGGGAAAGTAGGCCAGTGTAAAATGACAAGATGACTTTGATCCTTCTCCCACCGGTGCTCAGGGATCGAGGTCAACTGCTCTACTAAACAAATAAAGGAGAGCAGCGATGCTGCATTATCTAATCATCTGCATAACGAGCTGGACAGGCTTGCGGCCTCACTTGCCATTAGGGTGGCTAGCCGCACTGCTACTGGCTAGGCCGGGCCATAAGCTTGAGAAGCATCACGCCAACTGTGTTAGCATTAGGCTAGCCGCTACAATGTAGCGTAGTCGTCCGCTAGCTTTGAGTGTCGCTTAAGAACAACATGCTAGCTATGTTCCAGACCAGTGATTGTCAACTGGTCTAACCTCAGGACCCATATTTGTCCTTGGTCATTAAGTCACGATCCCCCCAAAATTCAATTTCCTAACCATTATGATTTATTTCACAAAACAATTTGTGCAGTAATCCACAATGTACTGTTCAAAACATGAAACAAACAGCGCTGCAGTTTTGATCGACACTTTGACATTGGTGTTCTAGAATGCGGGCGGCACGGTGTGAGCCTACGCACCTTTCAAAATAAAAGCCCTCTATCGGAAGTTGGGAAACGTATACAATTTCAAGTTCTCGTCCTCGACCCTCTCCACACCAGTCCTCGACCCACCAGTTGAGAAACACAGTTCTAGACCAAAAGCTAACTACTTGCCTAGCGTGCCCCCTCATTGCAGAATATAACATCTACGCTACAGAAAAAATGTAGGCTAATCACCACACACAATGTAGGCTTTTGTCGTTTCCCTGTGGGCGTCAAGATGACTGATAAATATGGCATTTCTATGTTATTAATTTAGCTACCACATGTCAATTTGTACTACAGTATCTTTGATGTAATTCTGGCGTATCTGTACCGATTGTGCTTTTAGTTGTTCTGACGGTTCTCACAGGCACTGCAGTGTTTGAAGGGGCTGGAGGGAAGAATTCAGGCGATTTATCATGTGATAACCTAATGGAAATACTATTAAATGCAGCTCCATTAACATATGACATTTCACAGCATGCGTTCTATTTGATTATGACTGTGTTTGCCAAGTTAATCTGGGGGACTTGCAGTAGGAGGCTGGGGTAATGCTGATAGAAATGGAGAACCAGAAGAAAGAGCAAAAGAGAAAGGAAGAGAAAGACAATGCAGCGTGCTAGATACAATCTAAAAGGTTTTACCTCTTTAGATGAATTATAGGAGAGCACTAGCAAGCTCTCTAGATGAATTATAGGAGAGCACTAGCAAGCTCTCTGGTCGATCCACTCCCCAACACCCAATACCACAGGCCGGACCAATGCTGGCAGCTGCTCTGAACAGAAAACCAGTAGGCCTATGGGTAATCTGTGTTTGTGGGTCTTTGTATCCATATTTGTGTGTGTGTGTTTGTTTGTTCCTCTTGTGTTCTCATGTATGCATGGGAAGGATGCTCTGCACTGAGAAAGGGCCAGAGGCATGTTAATTATTTACTGCACCCCCTCCACGACACACACTAAAATAATAAGGCAAGTCAATTAATTATTACAAACTAAGGCTCACCAGCAGAGGAGGGAGAGAGACGGGAAACAGAAACTGTTTTGTTTACAGAAATGGACCCCGGCTGTGACTGAACGCCTGTTAGCATATTTATAATCAGTGTGTGTTTTCTATGGGAAACTGCAATTAGGACTTGTATTCAGGACCTGTACTTGTCTGTCTGTTTTCCTGACTGTCTCTCTGCTTTCCTGCCTGCCTGCCTGCCTCTGACTGCAGACTGTGCCCAGGCCCAGGTTAGGAAGGAAACAGTTGTCCCACATTGTCTGGGTAGGTCTACATCAATCTTAGATCTTACTTTATGCCTGGGTAGGCTTGGTTTAGGCTTGCCTAGGTTAGGAAAGATACTTTTTGATCAGGTCTAAGCCCTCTTGATTCTCAGAATCCTGTCCTGTCCTCCATCAAGGATGGTGTGTAGGTATGTGTGTGTGTCTGTGGTGTGTGTGTGTGTCTGTGGTGTGTGTGTGCATGTGTGTTTTTGGAAGACCTTGGGAGCGACCCACCCTGGTCTCTTATTGTTTTATGAGTAGGAGAAGGGAGGTGCGTTTCAGAGAACGGGTGTAAAGGTTGACCCATAAATCTCCAAAACCTGAAATTTGTACCCATGACTGTCGAGCCCACTCCCTTTCCCTCTCCTGTCAGCTGCACGGTCAGACCTACTCCCTCTGGGGCCCTCGCCTCAATTTGACCCTCCCGATAAGATAAGGCCCATCAACGTGTTTGACTTGTGCTCATGTTAAAATTCAGTTCCTGAGCACCCGCTGACCCCAAGGACACTGAGGATAGAGACAGAGCAGTGACATAACGGAGGCAGAGAAAGACAGGCTAGAGGCAGAATACAGCCAGGGTGGAGGCAGAGTAGAAACAGAATAGAGGCAGAACACAGACAGTACAGGCCAAATGCAGTCAGGGTAGAGGCAGAGTAGAAACAGAATAGAGGCAGAAAACAGACAGTAGAGGCAGCGTACAGCCAGGGTAGAGGCAGAGTAGAGGCAGAAGAAAGAGCTACCCCCTGCGAGGGGATGGAGGGATCCCCTCCACAACAATCCTGCCCTACTTCCTAGATCCACAGCCAGGTCCGCAGTGTAGCAGGCAGCCTGCCACTGTCTCCCCCTAACACCAGCCAGTACCTCCTTGCATGCAGCAGTAGCAGTCTTCCCTGGGCTTATACTGTACAGGCATGACGTCACAGGTGATGATGACGAGGGGGGGTGTCTATTGTGGCGAAAGGGGTCAGTGGATGCAGCAAGATGAGCCAGATGTTGGTGAGAGAGGGATAAAATGAGATCACCCACAACGGGTTAACTACTCTCTTTCTCCCATCCTCCCTCTGCCCTCAGCCTGCCAGATAATCTTCCTCCGCTCCTATCCTACTCTCTCTCCCCCTCTCCCTCTCTCCTCTCCAGGTGTATTTAGTGTTCAGGCTAGGTCATGGTGGAACAGCAGTGTGTTGAGATGGTCCTTAGAGGTGTGCTCCTTGTCTAGCCTCTCCCTCCTTCCCTTTTCTCTTTGTCTCTTTCTCTGGTTGATTTCCCTCAAGGAGCTCTGCCACGTCCCCTCCAGTACACCCTCCCCCCTCCTCCCTCTGCCTCCCCTCTGTGCCCCCACCGCACCCTGTAAGCAGCCTGATCCCTGCCTGACACAACCCCCCGCCCCCGCCCCCCATTCAGGGGATTGGGCTTCTGCCGAAGGGAAATGAGATCAGATAAAGCTCCCTCAAGCTCTCTCGTCCTTATAGAGCTCCTCTTGATTCTCCAGACCTCTACTCTAGCCCTCTGCCTCCAGCCCCTACCCAAGCCCCCTGCCCTAGCCCCCTGCCTCCAG